>NC_060185.1:36999336-37101836 GCF_021184085.1 Oncorhynchus gorbuscha
GAGACGGGCAGCACCAGCCCAGTGGTTCGGCAGATAGACAAACAGTTCCTGGTCTGCAGCATCTGTCTGGACCACTACCACAACCCTAAAGTCCTGCCCTGCCTACACACCTTCTGTGAGAAGTAAGTCTCTACCATACACCTAACCACTACCACAACCCTAAAGTCCTGCCCTGCCTACACACCTTCTGTGAGAAGTAAGTCTCTACCATACACCATACACCCACACCTAACCACTACCACAACCCTAAAGTCCTGCCCTGCCTACACACCTTCTGTGAGAAGTAAGTCTCTACCATACACCATACACCCACACCTAACCACTACCACAACCCTAAAGTCCTGCCCTGCCTACACACCTTCTGTGAGAAGTAAGTCTCTACCATACACCATACACCCACACCTAACCACTACCACAACCCTAAAGTCCTGCCCTGCCTACACACCTTCTGTGAGAAGTAAGTATCTACCATACACCCACACCTAACCACTACCACAACCCTAAAGTCCTGCCCTGCCTACACACCTTCTGTGAGAAGTAAGTATCTACCATACACCCTATACCAGGGATCATCAACTAAATTCAGCCGCAGGCCGATTTGTTCTTGAGCAGATGATTAGGGGGCCGGAACATAATGACAAATAATCTGTAGACTGCTGATTGACCGCTAGAAGCCCAAACAGATATAATATTTGGCTAAAACATCATAATTTCAAAACTTGCTTACATTTGTATATGATTACATATATCTCTATCATGCGTGGGAATACTTTGGAACAGATGTCCAAAATGAAAATCACTTGGAGCTGATTTGCTGGTATTTTTACAGTCTTTTATGTCCAACAATAATTTGTATTTTTTTTGTTGTTGCTATTTGGCTCAGAATTTGGGGGGGGGGGGGGGGGGCAAATACAATCACAGCCAGTTGGGGAACCCTACCCTACACCCTAACCACTAACGCAACACTGAAATCCTGCTCTGACTACACACCTTCTGTGAGAAGAGATTTGAACCCTACCTCTCCCTAACCTTAACTACTGGCACAATCCCAAGGTTCTGCTGGGGTCTGGTTGATCCTGCTGTGTGTAGGTGGAAATAAACTCAAGTTAATGGTCTTTGCAAAACTACTTTACCAGATGTATTTCTCACTTATTTTAATCTAAGGAAAATGTATTTCCTGCCCTGCAATAGTGAGTTGTTGAACTAGGTCAGGACATGAGGTAATGTTTGCGAGAAAGGGTAAGTTCTTGCGGTATATAAAGTCATGAGAGTCATGTGTTATGGTATAAAGTCATGAGAGTCATGTGTTATAGCATAAAGTCATGAGAGTCATGTGTTATGGTATAAAGTCATGAGAGTCATGTGTTATAGCATAAAGTCATGAGAGTCATGTGTTATGGTATAAAGTCATGAGAGTCATGTGTTATGGTATAAAGTCATGAGAGTCATGTGTTATGGTATAAAGTCATGAGAGTCATGTGTTATAGCATAAAGTCATGAGAGTCATGTGTTATAGCATAAAGTCATGAGAGTCATGTATTATGGTATAAAGTCATGAGAGTCATGTGTTATGGTATAAAGTCATGAGGGTCATGTGTTATAGCATAAAGTCATGAGAGTCATGTGTTATAGCATTAAGTCATGAGAGTCATGTGTTATAGCATAAAGTCATGAGAGTCATGTGTTATGGTATAAAGTCATGAGAGTCATGTGTTATGGCATTAAGTCATGAGAGTCATGTGTTATGGTATAAAGTCATGAGGGTCATGTGTTATGGTATAAAGTCATGAGAGTCATGTGTTATGGTATAAAGTCATGAGAGTCATGTGTTATGGTATAAAGTCATGAGAGTCATGTGTTATGGTATAAAGTCATGAGAGTCATGTGTTATGGTATAAAGTCATGAGAGTCATGTGTTATGGTATAAAGTCATGAGAGTCATGTGTTATGGTATAAAGTCATGAGAGTCATGTGTTATGGTATAAAGTCATGAGAGTCATGTGTTATGGTATAAAGTCATGAGAGTCATGTACAGTATGTGTATGCCAGAGATTTCCTTATCAGCTTGGCTTCCCAGTGACTTAAGGTGACAGGCAGTCTCCCCAGGCCTGGTGGAGGGAGAGCAGGGTGCATTCCCCTGAGGGTGCCAGGCTACTGCTGCTTCACCCATCCCACCACATATTCACATGAAGAGGAGGGGACACAAGCACCTTTCAGCTGGAGAGGGAGAGGGTGAGAGAGGAAGGAGAACACAGAGGAACAGTGAGCATTCTCCTGATGGTGGCACAGTCCACAGTGGTGCTGCCAGCTAGCAGCTCTTTCCACCCCTGCTACTCTCATTTGACAGGAATGCTCTCATCAGCACTCTCTGCTCTCCATATTGCCGGACACAGCTCACTGACATCTGCTCTGTCCTCTGCCCTGTCTGTTCTGTTCACGTCATCTTCTGGAGAGGGCTGCAGCAATGTTGTAATCTCCTTGACTTAACCCTTTGTATTGGTGCCAATTGGTGAAAGGGTTGACATTTGTCTAAATGTGATGAGCACCATTAACTTGACATGGTTTATAACAAGCCATCCCTGTTGTTCTCCTGTCTTTTCCAGATGCCTCCAGAACTACATCCCCCCTCAGTCCCTGACACTATCGTGTCCCGTGTGTCGTCAGACGTCCATCCTGCCAGAGAAGGGCGTGGCCGCGCTGCAGAACAACTTCTTCATAACCAACCTGATGGAGGTGCTGCAGAGGGACCCAGAGTGTTCTCCTCCAGAGGCCTGCAGTGTGCTGGAGTCAGTCAGTGCTGCTGCCGCCTGCCAGCCGCTCTCCTGCCCCAACCACGAGGGCAAGGTAGGCTTCTATTACCCCTCTGCTGCCCCAAAAAAGTGGGAAAGGTCTGGCATCTAATTGATGACACATTGGCGTCGCTGACTGTTAGTGAACACAACTGATTTTAGATCAGTACCTGTATCCACAAACCATTTCAGAGCTAGAGGGCTGATCTAGAATCTGTCCATATAATCTGATTCATTATAATCTAAAAGGCCAAACTGATCCTAGATCATGACTCCTACTATGAGACGCTTAGTCGATATGCGCCATGGACTAGCTAAATCAGTACGTATCTGAGTCGAAGAAGAATGTCTGAGGGCCGACCTTGCCATTTTTTTATTGAAGTGAGCCTTTTGTTCACAATTGTGGATTCACACCAATTACAAGCCCCTAAACATTGAGTAAATGTATCCATGTTTGACCTTGTCACTGTATGAACCTGCCTGGTCTGTGGTGAGTCATGTGTGTTGAGCTGTGCTGTGTGTTGCTCCCCTCCACCCCCTGCAGGTGATGGAGTTCTACTGCGAGTCGTGTGAGACTGCCATGTGTTTGGAGTGTACTGAAGGAGAGCACAGGGAACATGTGACTGTCCCTCTGAGAGATGTCTTGGAGCAACAGAAAGCAGCCCTGAAGACCCAGCTGGATGCCATACGCAACAGGTACTGGATGGTAAAACGGTCTATACTGCTCTGTCTGTAATGATGGATGGTTTTAGGGTTGTTAAAGCCCTATTCTGAATTCATTGACCACTGTGTGTGTACACACTGGATAAGTCTGGTAAGTGCAATGACAAAGTACCAGAGTGCAGTTTTCCAGTCTCTAGGTTTCAGCTTCTAATGGAGGACTGAAGATCGATGGAAATTTCACACACATTTAGTCAGTTCCTCTGTTCATGCCCGTTGGTTACTTGATCTGACTGTAAAGTTGTGACAGTATACTGTTTCCTCTTCCTGTCCCAGGCTGCCCCAGCTGAGGGCTGCTATAGAGCTGGTAGGGGAGATCTCCAAGCAGCTGACTGACAGGAAGAACGAGGCGGTGACAGAGATCAGCAGTACCTTTGAGGAGCTAGAGAGGGCGCTACACCTCAGGAAGACCACCCTCATCACTGACCTGGAGAACATCTGCTGCACCAAGCAGAAGGTACCTGCAACCGGATTAGGTCTGCTGTTCCAAATGACACCCTATTTCCTAGTTAGTGCACTACTTTTGACCAGGACCTGATCAAAGGTAGGGCACTGTATAAGGAATAGGGGGTCATTTGGGACACATTGATGGTCTATCTCTCTCTTACTTCTGTGAATGACTATCTCTCGACTCTCTTTCTCTCTCGGGCTTACCTCTTTTTCTCCCTTTCTCTTCACTCTGTTTCTGACTACCTACCTACCTACCTACCTACCTACCTACCTACCTACCTACCTACCTACCTACCTACCTACCTACCTACCTACCTACCTACCTACCTACCTACCTACCTACCTACCATTCTCTCTCTCTCCTCTCCTCCCTGTCTCCAACTATCCCTCTCTCCTCCTCCCTGTCTCCAACTATCCCTCCTTCCTCTCCTCCCTCTCTTAGCATCTCTCCTCTTCTCTCTTCTGTAGGTGCTCCAGGCCCAGCTCTCCTCTCTCCTGCAGGGTAAGGACAACATCCAGAGCTGCAGTAGTTTTACGGAGCAGGCTCTGAGCCATGGCAGTGCTACAGAGGTTCTGCTTGTCCAGAAACAGATGGGAGAGAGGGTCAGCGCCCTGGCCCGACACACCTACCCAGAACAGGTTTGTGGACACATTTATTTGTTTGCTTCACATATATACATAGCCTATATCATCATTGTATATGTCCCAAATGGGCCCCGGTCAAATGTAGTGTACTATATAGGGAATAGGTTGCCATTCGGGACGAAGCCATAGGGATGCTGGTTAAACGTAACAAGCCTTCCCTTGCCCCCTCCCAGCCCCATGAGAACAGCCATCTTGACTGCCAGGTGGAGACAGAGGGTCTTCGTCGTTCCATCCAGAATCTGGGTGTGCTCATCACCACAGGAGCCGTAGGCCACACCTCCGTCGCCACGGGAGAGGGACTACGCCACACCCTGGTTAGCCAGCACACCACCGTCACCGTGACGACCAAGGACAAGGACAGTGAGCTGGTGAAGACGGGCAACGCGGCGCTGCGGGCCGAGATCGTGTCGATGGACGGGGCGGTAACCACGGAGACAGAGGTGGTGGATAATAAGAATGGGACGTATGAGGTGAGGATAATTGTACTTTCTGTATGACATCTAACTTGCAATATATGTATTGTGTTAATGTATGTAACGTACAGTTGAAGTCGGAAGTTTACAGACACTTAGGTTGGAGTCATTAACTCGTTTTTCAACCAATCCACACATTTCTAGTTTTGGCAAGTCGGTTAGGACATCTACTTTCTGCATGACACAAGTCATTTTTCCAACAATTGTTTACAGACAGATTATTTCACTTATAATTCACTGTATCACAAAAGAAATCCAAAAATAATGTCATGGCTTTAGAAGCTTCTGATAGGCTAATTGACATCATTTGAGTCAATTGGAGGTGTGCCTGTGGATGTATTTCAAGGCCTACCTTCAAACTCAGTGCGTCTTTGCTTGACATCATGGGAAAATCAAAATAAATCAGCCAAGACATCATAAAAACAATTGTAGACCTCTGGTCTGGTTCATCCTTGGGAGCAATTTACAAATGCCTGAAAGTACCACGTTCATCTGTACAAACAATAGTATGCAAGTATAAACACCATGGGACCACGCAGTCGTCATACCGCTCAGGAAGGAGGGCAAAAGTTAAAAGTGCACATCAATCCCAGAACAACAGCAAAGGACCTTGTGAAGATGCTGGAGGAAACAGGTACAGAAGTATCTATATACACAGTAAAACGAGTCCTATATTGAAATAACCTGAAACGCCACTCAGCAAGAAAGAAGCCACAGGCTCCAAAATCACCATAACAAAGTCAGACTACGGTTTGCAACTGCACATGGGGACAAAGATTGTACTTTTTGGAGAAATATCCTCTGGTCTGATGAAACAAAAATAGAACTGTTTGGCCATAATGACCATCGTTATGTTTGGAGGAAAAAGGGGGAGGCTTGCGAGCCGAAGAACACCATACCAACCGTGAAGCACAGGGGTGGCAGCATCATGTTGTGGAGGTGCTTTGCTGCAGGAGGGACTGGTGCACTTCACGATGTCATCATGAGGAGGGACAATTATGTGGATATATTGAATCTCAAGACATCAGTCAGGAAATTAAAGCTTGGTCGCAAATGGGTCTTCCAAATGGACAATGACCCCAAGCATACTTCCAAAGTTGTGGCAAAATGGCTTAAGGACAACAAAGTCAAGGTATTGCAGTGGCCGCCACAAAGCCCTGACCTCAATCCCATAGAACATTTGTGGGCAGAACTGAAAAAGCGTGTGTGAGCAAGGAGGCCTACAAACCTGACTCAGTTCCACCAGCTTTGTCAGGAGGAATGGGCCAAAATTCACCCAAATTATTGTGGGAAGTTTGTGGAAGGCTACCCGAAACGTTTGACCCAAGTTAAGCCATTTAAATGCAATGCTACCAAATACTAATTGAGTGTATGTAAACTTCTGACCCACTGGGAATGTGATGAAGGAAATAAAAGCTGAAATAAATAATTCTCTCTACTGTTATTCTGACATTTCACATTCTTAAAATAAAGTGGTGATCGTAACTGACCTAAAACAGGGATTTTTACTAGGATTTAAATGTCAGGAATTGTTAAAAACTGAGTTTAAATGTATTTGGCTAAGGTGTATGTAAACTTCCGACTTCAACTGTATGTATTGTGTCAATCGTTTAATGTACAGTGTTTATTTTGTATACAGCAGAACTGTCTAGGACTATATTCCCCTGGAGGTGCCTGATAAGGCTCTGTTCCATAATATTCTGCAGGTGGGCTATACCATGCGCTCTGAGGGGGAGTTCTCCTTCTCTCTCCTCCTGTACGACCAGCCGGTCAGGGGCAGTCCGTTCCGGCTGCGTGCTGTCAAGCCCTCGGACGTCCTGCAGTCTCCAGACGATGTGAAGAGGAGGGTGAAGAGTCCTAGTGGGACGGGGGGCCACATCAGACAGAAGGCTGTGAGGAGACCCTCCAGTATGTACAGCACCACCAAGAAGAAGGAGAACCCCATCGAGGATGAACTCATCTACAGAGTCGGTAGGTGCAGATCATAGAGACATGTAATCCCTGTTTAATATTAGTCTAACTCTGTGGTACAGCTGCTCATATTGACTTTTTAGTCATTTAGGTGATTATCTTTTGACTTAAAAGAAGTGGATTTAACTAAAGTCGGTAAGACAATAACAAGTCATATTGCATGTAAACACATTTTAAAAACAGCTTTCTTTGCCACGCTCTTTGATAATCAGTTTAAAAAACCAGCCATGGGAAAAGGGAATACAACACATTGGTTCAATGCTCCTATCATTTTTTAAGCACTATTACTGATGAATACATTCACATTTGACTTGTTATTTTACTCTTGTATCCAGAGGCAGTGCATGCAACTGAAGCGTGTACAGTAAGACTAAAGTAAGACCTCCACAAATCACGATCAAGTTGGATAATAGCTCTCTTAGTTATCTCATAGTGCAGGCTGCAGGGTACAGACAATGCTGTGGGAAATACGCACACTTTGTTTCACTGCTCCCAGCAATCTTACTGATGAAGATCTTTTGAGGTCTCTGTGATAACTCGTGACTGCTATTTAGCCCTTGGGCCCATGGACACAGTCTGTGTTCTTATTTTATGTTTGACTCAGTCTTCTTACTGGATGTGTGATGGTTTGACTCAGTATTCTTACTGGATGTGTGATGGTTTGACTCATTCTTACTGGATGTGTGATGGTTTGACTCAATTCTTACTGGATGTGTGATGGTTTGACTCAGTATTCTTACTGGATGTGTGATGGTTTGACTCAGTCTTATTACTGGATGTGTGATGGTTTGACTCATTCTTACTGGATGTGTGATGGTTTGACTCAGTATTCTTACTGGATGTGTGATGGTTTGACTCATTCTTACTGGATGTGTGATGGTTTGACTCAGTCTTATTACTGGATGTGTGATGGTTTGACTCAGTCTTATTACTGGATGTGTGATGGTTTGACTCAGTCTTATTACTGGATGTGTGATGGTTTGACTCATTCTTACTGGATGTGTGATGGTTTGACTCAGTATTCTTACTGGATGTGTGATGGTTTGACTCATTCTTACTGGATGTGTGATGGTTTGACTCAGTATTCTTACTGGATGTGTGATGGTTTGACTCATTCTTACTGGATGTGTGATGGTTTGACTCATTCTTACTGGATGTGTGATGGTTTGACTCATTCTTACTGGATGTGTGATGGTTTGACTCATTCTTACTGGATGTGTGATGGTTTGACTCATTCTTACTGGATGTGTGATGGTTTGACTCAGTATTCTTACTGGATGTGTGATGGTTTGACTCATTCTTACTGGATGTGTGATGGTTTGACTCAGTCTTATTACTGGATGTGTGATGGTTTGACTCAGTCTTATTACTGGATGTGTGATGGTTTGACTCAGTCTTATTACTGGATGTGTGATGGTTTGACTCATTCTTACTGGATGTGTGATGGTTTGACTCAGTATTCTTACTGGATGTGTGATGGTTTGACTCATTCTTACTGGATGTGTGATGGTTTGACTCAGTATTCTTACTGGATGTGTGATGGTTTGACTCATTCTTACTGGATGTGTGATGGTTTGACTCATTCTTACTGGATGTGTGATGGTTTGACTCATTCTTACTGGATGTGTGATGGTTTGACTCATTCTTACTGGATGTGTGATGGTTTGACTCATTCTTACTGGATGTGTGATGGTTTGACTCAGTATTCTTACTGGATGTGTGATGGTTTGACTCATTCTTACTGGATGTGTGATGGTTTGACTCATTCTTACTGGATGTGTGATGGTTTGACTCATTCTTACTGGATGTGTGATGGTTTGACTCAGTATTCTTACTGGATGTGTGATGGTTTGACTCATTCTTACTGGATGCGTGATGGTTTGACTCAGTATTCTTACTGGATGTGTGATGGTTTGACTCAGTATTCTTACTGGATGTGTGATGGTTTGACTCAGTATTCTTACTGGATGTGTGATGGTTTGACTCAGTATTCTTACTGGATGTGTGATGGTTTGACTCATTCTTACTGGATGTGTGATGGTTTGACTCAGTCGTATTACTGGATGTGTGATGGTTTGACTCAGTCTTATTACTGGATGTGTGATGGTTTGACTCATTCTTACTGGATGTGTGATGGTTTGACTCATTCTTACTGGATGTGTGATGGTTTGACTCATTCTTACTGGATGTGTGATGGTTTGACTCATTCTTATTGGATGTGTGTATTTGACAGGAACCAGAGGGAGAGATAAAGCAGAGTTTACAAACCTCCAGGGAATCTCCACATCCAGCAACGGACGCATCGTAGTGGCTGACAGCAACAACCAGTGTATACAGGTGAGACTACAGTCATACAACCAGTGTATACAGGAGAGACTACAGCCATACAACCAGTGTATACAGGTGAGACTACAGCCATACAACCAGTGTATAGAGGTGAGACTACAGCCATACAACCAGTCTATACAGGAGAGACTACAGCCATACAACCAGTGTATACAGGCGAGACTACAGCCATACAACCAGTGTATACAGGAGAGACTACAGCCATACAACCAGTGTATACAGGTGAGACTACAGCCATACAACCAGTGTATACAGGCGAGACTACAGCCATACAACCAGTGTATACAGGTGAGACTACAGCCATACAACCAGTGTATACAGGCGAGACTACAGCCATACAACCAGTGTATAGAGGTGAGACTACAGCCATACAACCAGTGTATACAGGTGAGACTACAGCCATACAACCAGTGTATACAGGTGAGACTACAGCCATACAACCAGTGTATACAGGTGAGACTACAGCCATACAACCAGTGTATAGAGGTGAGACTACAGCCATACAACCAGTGTATACAGGTGAGACTACAGCCATACAACCAGTGTATACAGGTGAGACTACAGCCATACAACCAGTGTATAGAGGTGAGACTACAGCCATACAACCAGTGTATACAGGTGAGACTACAGCCATACAACCAGTGTATACAGGTGAGACTACAGCCATACAACTAGTGTATAGAGGTGAGACTACAGCCATACAACCAGTGTATACAGGAGAGACTACAGCCATACAACCAGTGTATAGAGGTGAGACTACAGCCATACAACCAGTGTATACAGGAGAGACTACAGCCATACAACCAGTGTATACAGGTGAGACTACAGCCATACAACCAGTGTATACAGGTGAGACTACAGCCATACAACCAGTGTATACAGGAGAGACTACAGCCATACAACCAGTGTATACAGGTGAGGCTACAGCCATACAACCAGTGTATACAGGTGAGACTACAGCCATACAACCAGTGTATACAGGTGAGACTACAGCCATACAACCAGTGTATACAGGTGAGACTACAGCCATACAACCAGTGTATAGAGGTGAGACTACAGCCATACAACCAGTGTATACATGTGAGACTACAGCCATACAACCAGTGATAGAAAGGTAACCATGTGTATAAGTGACAATGTGCAGAGTGGAATGAGTGTAAACATGAATGGATGCAAAGCAGAAAATGTATTAGGTTAAGGCTAAACAGGTCAAACACATATTTCAGGGCAAATCTCAAATGCCACATTGTCCCTTTTAGAAAAAGATGATCTCAAATCCAAATCTGTTTCTGAGTGTTGTTGTTGCGCTATTCTTATCCAGGTGTTCTCAAACGATGGGGCATTCAAGCTGAGGTTTGGGGTCAGGGGTCGGTCGCCGGGGCAACTGCAGCGCCCCACTGGGGTCACCGTGGATATGAACGGTGACATCATCGTGGCCGACTACGACAACCGCTGGGTCAGCATCTTCTCCTCCGACGGAAAGTTCAAGGTGAGAGGTCATCAGGTCACTCTAGGAGACTGGTCTTGAGAAAGACCTCGAGCTGAAACATCAACATTAAACAGTCTCTGCTATATCCCCTCTCCTTGTATGTTCTATACATACCAGATGCACTGAGCTTTCCCATAGCTGCTCCTCAGATCAGACTCATCACATCTCTCCCTGTCCATCCCTCTGACCCTCTGTTTTCTCCCTCGCTCCCTGACAGAGTAAGATCGGTGCTGGTCGTCTGATGGGCCCTAAGGGCGTGGCGGTGGACAGGAACGGACACATCATCACCGTGGACAACAAGGCCTGCTGCGTGTTCATCTTCCAGGCCAATGGGAAGCTGGTCACCAAGTTTGGTGCCAGGGGGACGTCAGACAGACAGTTCACAGGTAGGGGAGACACTCCTTGCTTGATCTGTCTGTGGGTTTGCAGTTTTGGAACAATTCCTGTGCAAGTATTTGACATGTACAGTATACTGTATTTGCACCAGGTCTGGGCACAGCTAGCACTGAGCAACGACACAAACCAATGTACTATACATTATATGCACTGAGCAACGACACAAACCAATGTACTATACATAATATATGCACTGAGCAACAACACAAACCAATGTACTATACATTATATGCACTGAGCAACGACACAAACCAATGTACGATACATAATATATGCACTGAGCAACGACACAAACCAATGTACGATACATAATATATGCACTGAGCAACGACACAAACCAATGTACGATACATAATATATGCACTGAGCAACGACACAAACCAATGTACTATACATTATATGCACTGAGCAACGACACAAACCAATGTACGATACATAATATATGCACTGAGACACAAACCAAACATTATACACAAACCAATGTACGATACATAATATGCACTGAGCAACGACACAAACCAATGTACGATACATAATATGCACTGAGCAACGACACAAACCAATGTACGATACATAATATGCACTGAGCAACGACACAAACCAATGTACGATACATAATATGCACTGAGCAATAACACAAACCAATGTACGATACATAATATATGCACTGAGCAACGACACAAACCAATGTACGATACATAATATGCACTGAGCAACGACACAAACCAATGTACTATACATAATATGCACTGAGCAACGACACAAACCAATGTACTATACATTATATGCACTGAGCAACAACACAAACCAATGTACGATACATAATATGCACTGAGCTTTCCCATAGCTGTCTCTTTGATTTGCACCTCAGACAGTTTGCAGGTACTTGGGGGACAATCTTGTATTCTCCTTGTTTTCACTCTTTGGTCAATGTGATTCTCTTCCATTTCTATAATCTTCCAATGATATGGCTCCACAAGCTACATGGTGAAACCTGTCACTCGTTTCAATCTCATCTCTGACTTTCACCTTTTTATTGTTTATTTTTTAGAAAAAAGTGGTACAAACATTTCACTGGAACCAAAGCTGAGTAAATCTGGCCCTGCGTTTAGTAAGTATTGATGTATTCTATAGCAGTCTCTTCATGATACAACTGCCCATTGCCATGTCTTACGTTGTACATTGCTTGGTGTTTCCCTTTGTGGCTAGTGTTTCCACAGTCCTGTACAATGTCCTAAAATAGTCTGGAACTTCCTCTACTGCACTGTTATGTTGATGACTCATCTCTCTCCGCCTCCGCTCTTCCCTCTCCCTATCTCTTCCTCCCTCCCCTTCCCTACCCTAGGTCCCCACTTTGTGGCGATCAACAACAAAAATGAGATTGTGGTAACAGACTTCCACAATCATTCGGTGAAGGTACATCTCACTATTCTCTCTTTCTGTGTGTGTGTTACTGTAGTCGTATCAGGTTGGTTTAAAATGCTTTGACTTCAGGCCTTCAGTGTTCTGTTGTGGCAGCTTTATGTCACTCCCATCCTGTAGTTACTGTACGTCACTGCGCCACAGGAAAATGTCCCACTCCCACTGTTGGCTATCTGATGTCAGTTTCATTTCAAATGAAAGGAGTAGAAATCCCCAAACTCTGTTATAGTCAATGTTGGATGTGAACTGTTTAGGTTTAGGCTAGGGTTAGTGGATGTGGATATGACGCATGGGATGTGGAAATGAAGCTAGGGATGTGGACATGAAGCTAGGGTTGAGGTTAGAGTTAGGGTTGAACATGGATTTGGACATGAGCTAGGAATGAGGTTAGAGTTAGGGTTGAACCGGGCTGTGGACATGGGCTAGGGTTTAGGTTCGAGTTAGGGTTGAACCTGCCTGTGGACATGGGCTATGGTTGAGGTTAGAGTTGAACCTGGCTGTGGACATGAGCTAGGGTTGAGGTTAGAGTTGAACCTGGCTGTGGACATGAGCTAGGTTTGAGGTTAGAGTTGAACCTGGCTGTGGACATGAGCTAGGGTTGAGGTTAGAGCTGAACCTTGCTGTGGACATGAGCTAGGGTTGAGGTTAGAGTTGAACCTGGCTGTGGACATGAGCTAGGGTTGAGGTTAGAGTTGAACCTGGCTGTGGACATGAGCTAGGGATGAGGTTAGAGTTGAACCTGGCTGTGGACATGAGCTAGGGTTGAGGTTAGAGCTGAACCTGCCTGTGGACATGAGCTAGGGTTGAGGTTAGAGTTAGGGTTGAACCTGGCTGTGGACATAAGCTATGGTTGAGGTTAGAGTTGAACCTGGCTGTGGATATGAGCTAGGGTTGAGGTTAGAGTTGAACCTGGCTGTGGACATAAGCTATGGTTGAGGTTAGAGTTGAACCTGGCTGTGGACATAAGCTAGGGTTGAGGTTAGAGTTGAACCTGGCTGTGGACATGAGCTAGGGTTGAGGTTTGAGTTGAACCTGGCTGTGGACATAAGCTATGGTTGAGGTTAGAGTTGAACCTGGCTGTGGACATAAGCTAGGGTTGAGGTTAGAGTTTAACCTGGCTGTGGACATAAGCTAGGGTTGAGGTTAGAGTTGAACCTGGCTGTGGACATGAGCTAGGGTTGAGGTTAGAGTTAGGGTTGAACCTGGCTGTGGACATAAGCCATGGTTGAGGTTAGAGTTGAACCTGGCTGTGGACATGAGCTAGGGTTGAGGTTAGAGTTGAACCTGGCTGTGGACATAAGCTAGGGTTGAGGTTAGAGTTTAACCTGGCTGTGGACATGAGCTAGGGTTGAGGTTAGAGTTGAACCTGGCTGTGGACATGAGCTAGGGTTGAGGTTAGAGTTGAACCTGGCTGTGGACATAAGCTAGGGTTGAGGTTAGAGTTTAACCTGGCTGTGGACATGAGCTAGGGTTGAGGTTAGAGTTGAACCTGGCTGTGGACATGAGCTAGGGTTGAGGTTAGAGTTGAACCTGGCTGTGGACATGAGCTAGGGTTGAGGTTAGAGTTGAACCTGGCTGTGGACATAAGCTAGGGTTGAGGTTAGAGTTTAACCTGGCTGTGGACATGAGCTAGGGTTGAGGTTAGAGTTGAACCTGGCTGTGGACATGAGCTAGGGTTGAGGTTAGAGTTGAACCTGGCTGTGGACATGAGCTAGGGTTGAGGTTAGAGTTGAACCTGGCTGTGGACATAAGCTATGGTTGAGGTTAGAGTTGAACCTGGCTGTGGACATGAGCTAGGGTTGAGGTTAGAGTTGAACCTGGCTGTGGACATAAGCTATGGTTGAGGTTAGAGTTGAACCTGGCTGTGGACATAAGCTAGGGTTGAGGTTAGAGTTGAACCTGGCTGTGGGCATGAGCTAGGGTTGAGGTTAGAGTTGAACCTGGCTGTGGACATGAGCTAGGGTTGAGGTTAGAGTTGAACCTGGCTGTGGACATGAGCTAGGTTTGAGGTTAGAGTTGAACCTGGCTGTGGACATAAGCTAGGGTTGAGGTTAGAGTTTAACCTGGCTGTGGACATAAGCTAGGGTTGAGGTTAGAGTTGAACCTGGCTGTGGACATGAGCTAGGGTTGAGGTTAGAGTTAGGGTTGAACCTGGCTGTGGACATAAGCCATGGTTGAGGTTGGAGTTGAACCTGGCTGTGGACATGAGCTAGGGTTGAGGTTAGAGTTGAACCTGGCTGTGGACATAAGCTATGGTTGAGGTTAGAGTTGAACCTGGCTGTGGACATGAGGTATGGTTGAGGTTAGAGTTGAACCTGGCTGTGGACATAAGCTATGGTTGAGGTTAGAGTTGAACCTGGCTGTGGACATAAGCTATGGTTGAGGTTAGAGTTGAACCTGGCTGTGGACATGAGCTAGGGTTGAGGTTAGAGTTGAACCTGGCTGTGGACATGAGCTAGGTTTGAGGTTAGAGTTGAACCTGGCTGTGGACATGAGCTAGGTTTGAGGTTAGAGTTGAACCTGGCTGTGGACATGAGCTAGGGTTGAGGTTAGAGCTGAACCTTGCTGTGGACATGAGCTAGGGTTGAGGTTAGAGTTGAACCTGGACATGATGCTAGGGTTGAGGTTAGAGTTGAACCTGGCTGTGGACATGAGCTAGGGTTGAGGTTCGGACACACTACTTCTGAACAGTTTGAATCCCTTCCCTAATAGGTGTACAGTGCAGACGGGGAGTTCCTGTTTAAGTTTGGTTCCCATGGCGAGGGGAACGGACAGTTCAACGCCCCGACGGGCGTTGCCGTGGACGCCAACGGGAACATCATCGTTGCTGACTGGGGGAACAGCAGAATACAGGTCAGTTATTGATGATCTTGATGACAAGATCAACAAGCAGCCTGTCATTATTTTTTGTTTGCCCATTTGCATTAGATCAAAAGTAATGTAACTTATGAGTACAGCTGACCCTGACCTTGTTTTTGTATTGTCCTGCAGGTGTTTGATAGTTCCGGGTCGTTCCTGTCCTACATCAACACCACAGCAGACCCTCTCTATGGTCCACAGGGCCTGTCTCTGACCTCTGATGGACACGTGGCTGTGGCTGATTCTGGCAACCACTGCTTCAAGGTTTACCGCTACCTGCAGTAGCCATTGCTTTAGGGACGGTCTGTTGCAGGCCTACCACTACCAGGGTACGTCCCAAATGGCCCCCTATTCCCTTCATAGTGCACTACTTATTACAATAAACCACAAAAGTAGTGCACTATGTAGGGAATAATTTGCCATTTGGGATGTACCCCAGATCCGGGCCAGACACACAAACCAACCACAGCCTGACCTGGGTCCCAAAAATAGGTCAAATACTTGAAAGTATTTGAGATGTGCTTGATTTATCTATTTATTGGAGTTTGCACTTTTGGGACTGTTTCAGGCAAACGAAATCAAGTGCAGCGCTTGGAAGTATTGGAAAGCATTTGATCTAATGTATGTATTTTTGCCCCCAGGTCAGAGCACATGTGCTATCACTGAGCAACGACACAAACCAATGTACTATACATAATATACAGGTGCAATGAGCTTTCCCATAGCTGTCCCTTTGATTTCCACATCATCCAGATAGTGTTCTCTGAACCCCCCCAACATCATGAAGTAACAATATAACCCCCGTTTACTCCATGTGGTGTGTTATGGAGTTTACTTTGTCCCAAATGGCACCCTATTCCTTATGTAGTGCACTATGTAGGGAATAGGGTGCCATTTGGTATGCATCCTATGTGTGTAGAGTCTATTTACCTCTGTTCGGTCATTGATGTAAAACTATGAGGAGGTATGAAGTGTGTATATACTGTAACTGATATGAGACCTACACAACGTTCAGATCAGTGATAAATTGACGTATAATAGAGCCATGTTGTGAAGGAGCTGGTCCCAATGCATGAAGTTGTATCTTTACATTGTCAGCTCAGACAGGATGACATAACAGTGGAGTTTATGAACTCATCAGTTGTTTCTTCTCCATGATAAGTGCAATGAACGATGTGCTTACAGTGAAACCAACCAACGCAAAAGCTTTTGAAACAATTTCTTTCTCAGTTATCTAAGAACTGACTAATCTAAAGCCATCTCACATATAAAAGGTCATCACCATCTGTGCATTGATTTGCTGTATGTACTGTGTATGCATAACTGTGTAATGGATCATTATGCAGCTTTATCTGTGCATTGATTTTAAAACATATCTTTTGGTTATTCCGAGAACAGCAGTCTAGCATTCCAGCGTTTCTAACTAAGTATGGCAGCTGTCCTGAAGTGTGCTTTTTAAAACAGTTCAGCCGGAGAAGAGATGTCACAATTATGGCATATGTGAGCAGCACAATTATTACAAGTACAAAAATGAAAAATGGAATTGCTAATTTATTTTATACACTAGCTCAGCATTTACAAATTATTTTTCTAATTTGTTTTATTTGTATTTGTTTTAAATTCACGCCTTTGTCATTTGTCTCAATATACAGAAAAAAAATAACCACTTGACGGGACTTTTCAGAGTCGAACAAACATGCAAAACTACATTAGATTTGACTAACTTGTGGTTTTCAATCTTAAACACAGTCAACAGAATGACCGTTTATTTAGTTGGTCTTCAGAAGCTGAAACCACAGTGTGAATGTTTCACAGCTTCAGTGTGTGTTAAAGGACTAGAGCTATGTTTCATTGCCTTATCACAGTTCATTACCAGGTTATAGCATTTCATTACCGGGTTATAAAAATTCATTACCAACTTAGAACTATTGTCCTGAGGGAAACATTAGCATTTGACGAGCTACAATGGAACACCCCCTGGTTTTCATCACTGTAACAACACAACAGAGTCCCTATAACCTCTGACGTCATGAAGCCAAACAGCAGCCAGACAGATTGTAGCCAATCACAGGCTATTTTATTAAGGAGTATTAGACACATCACAGTCTAACTTTGTTTCAACAATATGTCTCTCAATCTTCTTTCTCTGTGAATATGCACGGGTAATAAAAGCACATGGTTTATGGAGATACTGAGTGTGCTTTCTGCTTTCCTTTATACAAAAAAAATATATCCTTCTCTGAATCACAGTCTCTCTTGATTCCCAGGACAGTTATCCTAGGTCAGGTGACGTTCAGGAGGCACAACTTTTTGAAACGTTTCAGATAGAAATGTATTGAATAGAGCCAACATATTTCCCTATTCTCAATGGCAGAAAAACATGTCTGTTCTATATCATTTATTTCTATCTGGACGTTCACTGAAGGGAAGCTGTGGTTTAGATTGAACACTGGTTGAGCTCGTAATATACCATGAAGTCCTTGAGCATGTTGCAGGCTTTACGGTTCGTAGTAGCTTTACACTTCCTCTCCTCTGGAATCTCCTCCAACCACATCTTATTATCCAGGACATAGACAGGCCTACGGAAGACAGCATTTAGTTATACAGGCCTGAGGTGGACAACACTTAGTTATACGGGCCTGAGGTGGGCAACATTTAGTTATAAGGGCCTGAGGTGGACAACACTTACTTATACGGGCATGGGTAGGACAACATTTAGTTATACGGGCATGGGTAGGACAACATTTAGTTATACGGGCCTGGGGTGGACAACATTTAGTTATAGGCGCCTGAGGTGGGCAACATTTAGTTATAGGGGCCTGAGGTGGACAACATTTAGTTATAAAAAAAAAAAAATGTAGCCTTTATTTTACTAGGCAAGTCAGTTAAGAACAAATTCTTATTTTCAATGACGGCCTAGGAACAGTGGGTTAACTGCCTGTTCAGGGGCAGAACGACAGATTTGTACCTTGTCAGCTCGGGGATTCGAACTTGCAACCTTTCGGTTACTAGTCCAACACTCTAACCACTAGGCTACCCTGCCGCCCCTTATAGGGGCCTGAGGTGGGCAACATTTAGTTATAGGGGCCTGAGGTGGGCAACATTTAGTTATAGGGGCCTGAGGTGGGCAACATTTAGTTATAGGGGCCTGAGGTGGGCAACATTTAGTTATAGGGGCCTGAGGTAGGCAACATTTAGTTATAGGGGCCTGAGGTGGGCAACATTTAGTTATAGGGGCCTGAGGTGGGCAACATTTAGTTATAGGGGCCTGAGGTGGGCAACATTTAGTTATAGGGGCCTGAGGTGGGCAACATTTAGTTATAGGGGCCTGAGGTAGGCAACATTTAGTTATAGGGGCCTGAGGTGGGCAACATTTAGTTATAGGGGCCTGGGGTGGACAACATTTGGTTATAAGGGCCTGAGGTGGACAACATTTGGTTATAGGGGCCTGGGGTGGACAACATTTGGTTATAGGGGCCTGGGGTGGACAACATTTGGTTATAGGGGCCTGGGGTGGACAACATTTGGTTATAGGGGCCTGGGGTGGACAACATGGTGGACAACATTTAGTTATAGGGGCCTGAGGTGGGCAACATTTAGTTATAGGGGCCTGAGGTGGGCAACATTTAGTTATAGGGGCCTGAGGTGGGCAACATTTAGTTATAGGGGCCTGAGGTGGGCAACATTTAGTTATAGGGGCCTGAGGTGGGCAACATTTAGTTATAGGGGCCTGGGGTGGACAACATTTAGTTATAGGGGCCTGGGGTGGACAACATTTGGTTATAGGGGCCTGAGGTGGACAACATTTGGTTATAGGGGCCTGGGGTGGACAACATTTGGTTATAGGGGCCTGAGGTGGACAACATTTAGTTATAGGGGCCTGAGGTGGGCAACATTTAGTTATAGGGGCCTGAGGTGGACAACATTTAGTTATAGGGGCCTGAGGTAGGCAACATTTAGTTATAGGGGCCTGAGGTGGGCAACATTTAGTTATAGGGGCCTGAGGTGGACAACATTTAGTTATAGGGGCCTGGGGTGGACAACATTTAGTTATAGGGGCCTGGGGTGGACAACATTTGGTTATAAGGGCCTGAGGTGGACAACATTTGGTTATAGGGGCCTGGGGTGGACAACATTTGGTTATAGGGGCCTGAGGTGGGCAACATTTAGTTATAGGGGCCTGAGGTGGGCAACATTTAGTTATAGGGGCCTGAGGTGGGCAACATTTAGTTATAGGGGCCTGAGGTGGGCAACACTTAGTTATACGGGCCTGAGGTGGGCAACATTTAGTTATACGGGCCTGAGGTGGACAACACTTAGTTATACGGGCCTGAGGTGGGCAACATTTAGTTATACGGGCATGGGTAGGACAACATTTAGTTATACGGGCCTGGGGTGGACAACATTTGGTTATAGGGGCCTGAGGTGGACAACATTTAGTTATACGGGCATGGGTAGGACAACATTTAGTTATAGGGGCCTGGGGTGGACAACATTTAGTTATAGGGGCCTGAGGTGGACAACATTTGGTTATAGGGGCCTGGGGTGGACAACATTTGGTTATAGGGGCCTGAGGTGGACAACATGGTGGACAACATTTAGTTATAGGGGCCTGAGGTGGGCAACATTTAGTTATAGGGGCCTGAGGTGGACAACATTTAGTTATAGGGGCCTGAGGTGGACAACATTTAGTTATAGGGGCCTGGGGTGGACAACATTTGGTTATAGGGGCCTGAGGTGGGCAACATTTAGTTATAGGGGCCTGAGGTGGACAACATTTAGTTATACGGGCCTGGGGTGGACAACATTTAGTTATACGGGCCTGGGGTGGACAGCATTTGGTTATAGGGGCCTGAGGTGGACAACATTTGAGTCTCTCACTCAAACTGCACTGGAATAGTCTCCTATTCTACACTGTACATATACTTTACATTTCCCAAAAGAGAAATCACAATCTATGGCCCTAATGGTTACATTTTTACAGAATCTCAATTCAAAGACATCCTCTCTGCTGTCTTTCTTACCTGGTGATTCCATGTATTATACCAACACAGTCTTATAATATATTGACACACATAGTTAGTTGAAAAGGAAGATTGTGTCCCAAATGGCACCCTATCAGTGGAAGCTGCTGAGGGGAGGACAGCTCATAATAATGGCTGGAAAGAAACCATATGTTTGATACCATTCCATTAATTCCGCTCCAGCCATTACCACAAGCCTGTCCTCCCAATTAAGATGCCACCAACCTCCTGTGCACCCTATTCCATAAATAGTTCACTCCTTTTGACCCTGGCTGTGACTCCACTCTTCGAGGGTGTCTCAGGGGGAGTTGAGATATGCAAAGAACTCATTTCCAAACTAATTTCTTACACACGTGTACATGTGAAATATCACAAATATAATAACACTCAACTCATTTATTATTTTTTATAACATGGTGCACTACTTTGACCAGAGCCCTATGAACCCTGGTTAAAAGTAGTGCACTATATAGGGAATAGGGTGCTTACTTCCCACTGTGGTCAGTGGTGTGAGAGATGGTCCCATCTCTCCCCATGATCAGGTAATTACTGTCAGTCTTCATGTCAAACTCATCACAGGCTTTACGTTTGATCATGTCTCTCACTGCTCCAGTCTGCATCACGTCTTTACCTGGCATAGCAGAGAACCAGCACAAGAACAATGTAAAGGAAATTATACTTCCAAGAGAATGTGTGCGTACCAAATGGCACTCTTTTCTCTATAAAGTGTACTACTTTTGACCAGGGCCCATCCAAAGTAGTGCACCATAGGAAATAGGGTGCCATTTGGGACGCACATTGTAACATTGTGAAGACCTGTAGAGCAGAGCACTCACCTGTCTGTAGGATTTTGGTCAGTATTGTGGTATAATGTTTAAAAACTCCGTCGTCGGATGAGTTGACAATCTTGACGACGTAAACTGTCAGAAGGACAACAAGATGGTGTTAGTACCGACTACAGCACATTAGATTTATTTTGAATATTTGGGTTAGAGGTATAAACTCACCATAATTCGCAACAGGAGAGAAACAAGCAAAGGTTCTGCGAGTCTCTTTCTCCATTTGTTTACTGTAAGTGACTCTCTTCTTTGGGCAGTCACCTGAGACAAAGCAAATCAAAATACATACACAATAGTTCACAATATAACTGATATATTGTGAACTAAATATATATTCTGTCCAAACAATACAAGCTGTATGGAGTGCACATACCCTCTGCACAGGAGCACACATTGTCCTGACAGATCTTGGAGATCATGTTGCTCTTCTGCGGTGCGCTGTAGAACACAGTGCATCTCCTCTCTGTCGGGACATAGTTCAGCATTAGTCACTCAGACGATGGCTGTGTCCCATACGGCATCCTATTCTCTTTATTGTACACTACATTTGACCAGGGCCTAAACCCTCACCAGGCTGCACCAGCCCCATGGACCTTCCAGATACCTTACAACAATAGACATAACATACCCTAAACTAAAGATGGTGGTATACCTGGGTTGTAGTAGTCATAGACCACAGCAGCAGCGGGCTGCACCAGGCCCATGGGACTGATCTGTTTGGCCCGGAACGCTACACACTGTGGTTCCTCTGTGATCTGGAACACATAGCGACGATACAACGTCAAAGGCAAGAGAGGACGGCATTGGCGAGAACACGAGGTCTCAAGATAGAACTTTTGTGATTCAATTTATATGAGTGGTACAGTAGTCACAGCTGATACTCATTGCCGTCATGGCTTTGGATACAAGAGGTCTTACCTTAGCGTAGTAGAGGAACACTTTATTTGGGGCGATGTCATAATGGTCAATGTACTTCTCAGTACCCTTCACATTCTAGAGGAGAGGAAAATAAAAAGATGTCACATTCCATAGTCTGACTGACATGTCACTAGACAGGTTTCCATTGACCTAGGTTTATTAGACAAAAGTAATGTCACGCCCGATATGTTTAATGGAAACAGCAGATATGAGAAATGTTCTAAATATCGAAAGGTGAGAGGGCAGACAGGCTACCTGAGACATGAAACAGAGAGGTGAGAGGGCAGACAGGCTACCTGAGACATGAAACAGAGGTGAGAGGGCAGACAGGCTACCTGAGACATGAAACAGAGAGGTGGGAGGGCAGACAGGCTACCTGAGACATGAAACAGAGAGGTGGGAGGGCAGACAGGCTACCTGAGACATGAAACAGAGAGGTGGGAGGGCAGACAGGCTACCTGAGACATGAAACAGAGAGGTGAGAGGGCAGACAGGCTACCTGAGACATGAAACAGAGAGGTGAGAGGGCAGACAGGCTACCTGAGACATGAAACAGAGAGGTGAGAGGGCAGACAGGCTACCTGAGACATGAAACAGAGGTGAGAGGGCAGACAGGCTACCTGAGACATGAAACAGAGAGGTGAGAGGGCAGACAGGCTACCTGAGACATGAAACAGAGAGGTGGGAGGGCAGACAGGCTACCTGAGACATGAAACAGAGAGGTGGGAGGGCAGACAGGCTACCTGAGACATGAAACAGAGAGGTGAGAGGGCAGACAGGCTACCTGAGACATGAAACAGAGAGGTGAGAGGGCAGACAGGCTACCTGAGACATGAAACAGAGAGGTGGGAGGGCAGACAGGCTACCTGAGACATGAAACAGAGAGGTGGGAGGGCAGACAGGCTACCTGAGACATGAAACAGAGAGGTGAGAGGGCAGACAGGCTACCTGAGACATGAAACAGAGAGGTGGGAGGGCAGACAGGCTACCTGAGACATGAAACAGAGAGGTGGGAGGGCAGACAGGCTACCTGAGACATGAAACAGAGAGGTGAGAGGGCAGACAGGCTACCTGAGACATGAAACAGAGAGGTGGGAGGGCAGACAGGCTACCTGAGACATGAAACAGAGAGGTGGGAGGGCAGACAGGCTACCTGAGACATGAAACAGAGAGGTGGGAGGGCAGACAGGCTACCTGAGACATGAAACAGAGAGGTGAGAGGGCAGACAGGCTACCTGAGACATGAAACAGAGAGGTGAGAGGGCAGACAGGCTACCTGAGACATGAAACAGAGGTGAGAGGGCAGACAGGCTACCTGAGACATGAAACAGAGAGGTGAGAGGGCAGACACGCTACCTGAGACATGAAACAGAGAGGTGGGAGGGCAGACAGGCTACCTGAGACATGAAACAGAGAGGTGAGAGGGTAGACAGGCTGTTACTGTATTTATTATTATGCAATTTGCCTAAATGGGTAATAGAAACACTTCAACCACTACATTTAATTAGTTTAGCTGTGGCGTCATTAAGTCACGCTGTTTTTATCTTCACAATAAACGCACCTTAGCAGGCAATTGTCTGATATATTTTATTGTTAGTTAAGTTAATGGAAACAATTATGTTAATGGAAACAGGCTAAAATGTGTTTTCTTCCCGGAACCAATTCTGCCATTTCAAAAGGAGGGTCGCAATAACTGTGGTATATGGTTGTTTTTTCCTTTTGGATTCAATCCGTAGTGTTGAAGATCCGCACTACAGCGCCACTGAAATGTAAAGGCAATTTCCGATTGAGCAGTCAAATGCAGCATTTACCATGAATGCAGTCTCAGTGAACACGAAACATTGACTTTAAATTTAAATTGTGCTGTAGTGCGGATCTTCAACACTACGGATTGAATCGAGCCCATAGATGAATGCACTGACTGTGGATAAAAGTGCCTGCTAAATAACAAAAAAAAAGAATGTAAATCAATGTCAAATGTAGGCCTACTGTACCTCCTCCAGATCCTGCATGTTAGGTTTGAGCCCACTGAGAAGGGAGATGTCCACGATAACCATGCCTGTAGAATTACCACTGGTCAGTCTGTAGGAGAGGAGAGGAGAGATAGAACCATGTCTCCACTCATCCCACCCCATGCACACACACACACACACACACACACACACACACACACACACACACACACACACACACACACACACACACACACACACACACACACACACACACACACACACACACACACACACACACACACACACACACACTATACAGTGTGGCAAAAAAAGTATTTAGTCAGCCACCAATTGTGCAAGTTCTCCCACTTAAAAAGATGAGAGGCCTGTAAATTTTCATTATAGGTACCCTTGAACTATGACAGACAAGATGAGAAAAAAAATCCAGAAAATCACATTGTAGGATTTTTCATGAATTTATTTACAAATTATGGTGGAAAATAAGTATTTGGTCACCTACAAACAAGCAAGATTTCTGGCTCTCACAGAGCTGTAACTTCTTTAAGAGGCTCCTCTGTCCTCCACTCGTTACCTGAATTAATGGCACCTGTTTGAACTTGTTATCAGTATAAAAGACACCTGTCCACAACCTCAAACAGTCACACTCCAAACTCCACTATGGCCAAGACGAAAGAGCTGTCAAAGGACACCAGAAACAAAATTGTAGACCTGCACCAGGCTGGGAAGACTGAATCTGCAATAGGTAAGCGCTTGGTTTGAAGAAATCAACTGTGGGAGCAATTATTAGGAAATGGAAGACATACAAGACCACTGATAATCTCCCTCGATCTGGGGCTCCACGCATGATCTCACCCCGTGGGGTCAAAATGATCACAAGAACGGTGAGCAAAAATCCCAGAACCACACGGGGGGACCTAGTGAATGACCTGCAGAGAGCTGGGACCAAAGTAACAAAGCCTACCATCAGTAACACACTACGCCGCCAGGGACTCAAATCCTGCAGTGCCAGACGTGTCCCCCTGCTTAAGCCAGTACATGTCCAGGCCCGTCTGAAGTTTGCTAAAGAGCATTTGGATGATCCAGAAGAAGATTGGGAGAATGTCATATGGTCAGATGAAACCAAAATAGAACTTTTTGGTAAAAACTCAACTCGTCGTGTTTGGAGGACAAAGAATGCTGAGTTGCATCCAAAGAACACCATACCTACTGTGAAGCATGGGGGTGGAAACATCATGCTTTGGGGCTGTTTTTCTGCAAAGGGACCAGGACAACGGATCCGTGTGAAGGAAAGAATGAAGGGGCCATGTATCGTGAGATTTTGAGTGAAAACCTCCTTCCATCAGCAAGGGCATTGAAGATGAAACGTGGCTAGGTCTTTCAGCATGCCAATAATCCCAAACACACCGCCCGGGCAACGAAGGAGTGGCTTCGTAAGAAGCATTTCAAGGTCCTGGAGTGGCCTAGCCAGTCTCCAGATCTCAACCCCATAGAAAATCTTCGGAGGGAGTTGAAAGTCCGTGTTGCCCAGCAACAGCCCCAAAACATCACTGCTCTAGAGGAGATCCGCATGGAGGAATGAGCCAAAATACCAGCAACAGTGTGTGAAAACCTTGTGAAGACTTACAGAAAATGTTTGACCTCTGTTATATACCCTTTGTCTGCAATGACAAAGTATTGAGATAAATAAGTATTTGGTCAATAAACTTTTTCCACCATAATTTGCAAATAAATTCATTAAAAATCCTACAATGTGATTTTCTGGATTTTTTTTCTCATTTTGTCTGTCATAGTTGAAGTGTACCTATGATGACAGGCCTCTCTCATCTTTTTAAGTGGGAGAACTTGCACACTTGGTGGCTGACCAAATATTTTTTTGCCCCACTGTAGACGCACAGACACACATCGCTGTACTTACCCCACACACACAGTGTAGACTAGGGACTTCTCCCTCTCCTCATCCTCCTGTGGGGCATGTCTCTTCCTGCGTGTGCGCAGGTCAAACCATTCTACCCTGCTCATGGGCTCATCACTAGGGTTCCCATCCCCTTCAGACTCATAGTTATAATAGTCGTCTAGCTCAGGACCATCGTCCGCGGTCTCTGTAACATTGCACATTATTCACCGTTACACATTTATACTGACAATGAATAGTGTTTTATATTTTTAAGCAGCACTCCAGCAAATGTGTTTCGTGTTTATAGATGCATTCTGACTGAAGCTCACTTCTGTACTTAACCTCTCCCTCCACCGAGACTTTGAGACTGTAGAAATCACAGAACAAGTCCTTCTTCTCCAGAGTTCTGTAGGTCTGGACCACCTGATGACACATAACAAGCACTGTGGACACTTCCACAGATTCAGACAGCCTTACAATGTTAGAATCATCATCACTTACTTTTCAAATTAATTTACTGAATTTACTTACGGATAAGGTTCCGTTTCCCTTCCCCATTGTGTTAATAGTGATCGGGCTTCCTGGGTTCACCTGACCAGACAAACCAGACAACAGAGATGTAAAAGAGCATTTGAGAAAGGAAATCAGAGTACTGCTGGAATTCTAAACTCAATCTCACCTGGAAGGCTGATAGGGTCAGGGCATTATGTTTCGTAAGATGAACTCCCTGCTTTCGGCCGTTTTGGTGACACATCTCAACATTAAGATCCAAGTCTTCAACATTATTTTCCATGATGCTGTACTTAGCTAGAGCCTCAAGAGCTACAACTGTATCCTGTTGGAAAGAGGGAGAGAGATAGAAAGTGGCAGAGAGAGAGAGCAAAAGAGAGTAGAAGAGAAAGAGGGGGAGACAGAGAGCGAAAGAGGCATAAAGAGGTATAAAAAGAGGGAAAGAGAAAGAGCAAGCGAGGGAAAGAGCGTGAGAGAGAAAGAGAAAGATGGAAAGAAAGAAAGAGCGCGAGGGAAAGAGAGAGAGAACGAGAGAGAGGGAAAGAGAGAGAGAACGAGAGAGAGGGAAAGAGAGAGAGAACGAGAGAGAGGGAAAGAGAGGCAGAAAGAGAGAGAAAAAAAGAGAGTGATTTGCACATTGTTACAACACTGTACATAGCCAATAATATAACATTTGAGTGTAATGTTCATTTTTTATTGTTTATTTCCCTTTTGCTTCTTGTCAATTTCACTTGCTTTGGCAAAGTAAACATATGTTTCCCATGCCAATAAGCCCTTTGAATTGAGAGAGAGAGACAGCGAGAGAGAGACAGAGAGAGAGAGAGACAGAGAGAGAGACAGAGAGAGAGAGAGACAGCGAGAGAGCGAGACAGCGAGAGAGCGAGACAGCGAGAGAGACAGAGAGAGACAGAGACATAGAGAGACAGAGAGAGACATAGAGAGAGACAGAGAGAGACATAGAGAGAGACAGAGAGAGAGACAGAGAGACATAGAGAGAGACAGAGAGAGACAGAGAGAGAGCGAGACAGCGAGAGAGCGAGACAGCGAGAGAGACAGAGAGAGACAGAGACATAGAGAGACAGAGAGAGACATAGAGAGAGACAGAGAGAGACATAGAGAGACATAGAGAGAGACAGAGAGAGACAGAGAGAGACAGAGAGAGAGAGACAGAGAGAGAGACAGAGAGAGAGACAGAGAGAGAGAGACAGAGAGACAGAGAGAGAGAGACAGAGAGAGCGAGACAGAGAGACAGAGAGAGCAAGACAGACAGACAGACAGACAGACAGACAGACAGACAGACAGACAGACAGACAGACAGACAGACAGACAGACAGACAGACAGACAGACAGACAGACAGACAGACAGACAGACAGACAGACAGACAGAGAGAGAGACAGAGACAGCGAGAGAGACAGCGAGAGAGAGAGACAGCGAGAGAGCGAGACAGCGAGACAGCGAGACAGCGAGACAGCGAGAGAGACAGAGAGAGAGAGAGAGACAGAGACAGAGAGAGAGAGACAGAGAGACAGAGAGAGAGAGAGACAGCGAGAGAGAGAGACAGAGAGAGAGAGAGACAGCGAGAGAGAGAGAGACAGCGAGAGAGAGACAGCGAGAGAGAGAGAGACAGCGAGAGAGAGAGACAGCGAGAGAGAGAGACAGCGAGAGAGAGACAACTTCAACAATATAAAAAACAAGACCAGGAGAAGAACAGAGCACGAGAGGATCAGACTGCTGGAGGAGTGCCCGAGACCTTCTGTCTGAGGACCAAATAGGTTCACCGAGCCAGATAATACACACAGGCACAAACGACCTGAGAGCACAGCAGGAAAGGGTGGCCACAGCACTGAAGGGAGTGACTGAAAAAGCTTAATCTACTTTCCCCAACGCACAAGTGACTATCTCCACCCTGCTACCACAAAAATACTTCCACCCTGCTACCATACAGCGGGTAAACGCAAGTATTTCCCGTGACTGTGCCTCAAAACCATGTGTTTTCCTGGCCCACCACTCCACCCTAGACTTGAACAGCCTCTATGACCAGGTCCACCTATACAAGGCAGCAGTGCCCACCTTCACCCGGACCCTAAAGGACATCGCTCTCAAACGTAGCCCCAACCCTTCACACAGGAGCAACAGATCAATAGACAGCCCGTCCAGACCAGCGAAAGACACCCCCCGGACCTGCTCTATTCACACTTACTGGCCTGAGGCCAAACCACACGACCAACAACATTGGACACTTTATGGAACACAAAGCCTTCACTATCTCATCCTGGAATATCCAAGGCCTGAGGTCATCTGCCTTTGGCCTAAAGAGCAGGAACCTGGATTTCATCAAATAAATCAGAAATACAGACATTGTCATCCCACAAGAAACCTGGTATAGAGGAGATGGACCCACAGGTTGCCCTCTTGGTTACAGAGAGCTGGCAGTCCCATCCACCAAACTACCAGGTGTGAAACAGGGAAGGGACTCAGTGGGTATTCCAATTTGTTATAGAGCAGACCTAACTCACTCCATTAAATTAAATCAAAACAGGAACATTTGACATTAAGCTAGAAATTCAAAAGGAAATTATCTTGACAGAGAAAAATGTCCTCCTGTGTGCTACCTATATCCCTCCACTAGAATCACCATACTTTAATGATGACAACTTCTCAATCATGGAGGGGGAAATCAATAATTTTTCAGGCCCAGGGACATGTACTAGTCTATGGCGACCTAAATGCCAGAACCGGACAAGAACCTGACACCCTCAGCACACAGGGGGACAAACACCTGCCTGCAGGGGACAGCATTCCCTCCCCCATATGCCCCCCTAGGCACAACTATGACAACATAACCAACAAAAACAGGTCACAACTCCTGCAGCTCTGTCATACGCTGGTGTAACGGTTTTCCTCCTCTTCTGAGGAAGAGTAGGAAAGATAGGACCAATGCGCAGGTAAGTGTCCATATTTTGTGGTGGTATCAGGAAAATAACCTCACACTCAACGTCAACAAAACTAAGGAGATGATTGTGGACTTCAGGAAACAGCAGAGGGAACACCCCCCCTATCCACATCGATGGAACAGTAGTGGAGAGGGTAGCAAGTTCTAAGTTCCTCGGCATACACATCACAGACAAACTTAATTGGTCCACCCACACAGACAGCATCGTGAAGAAGGCGCAGCAGCGCCTCTTCAACCTCAGGAGGCTGAAGAAATTCAGCTTGTCACCAAAAGCACTCAAACTTCTACAGATGCACAATCGAGAGCATCCTGGCGGGCTGTATCACCGCCTGGTACGGCAACTGCTCCGCCCACAACCGTAAAGCTCTCCAGAGGGTAGTGAAGTCTGCACAACGCATCACCGGGGGCAAACTACGTGCCCTCCAGGACAACTACACCACCCGATGTTACAGGAAGGCCATAAAGATCATCAAGGACAACAACCACCCGAGCCACTGCCTGTTCACCTCGCTATCATCCAGAAGGCGAGGTCAGTACAGGTGCATCAAAGCTGGGACCGAGAGACTGAAAAACAGCTTCTATCTCAAGGCCATCAGACTGTTCAACAGCCACCACTAACATTGAGTGGCTGCTACCAACACACTGACTCAACTCCAGCCACTTTAATAATGGGAAATGTTCCCTCCAACAGAGAGTTCACTTTTTTCTCTGCACCTCATGGATGTCAGACTAGAATAGATTTTTTTTTTTATGCCCAAGACGTCTTTGCAGTCTGTTTTATCTGCTAGGATAGGAAGCATAGTCATATCTGATCATGCTGAGGTGATCCTGGACATAAAACTCAACGGGGCATTCAATCGGTCAAGACATTGGAGGTTGAACACAACCATTCTTAAAGACCATACATTCACATCATATTTTATAACAGAGTTTAAAGCATTTTTCTCTATTAACTCTCAATCAACAGATAACCCCTCGCTCCTTTGGGAGACCTGTAAAGCGTATGCCAGGGGTCTGATTATGTCATACACAGCTACTAAGAGATGGAAAAAGCGGGAAAAGCTAAAAATGTTAGAGGGTGAATTAGGAACTAAAGAGAAGGACTACATTAAAATGCCCACTCCTGCCCTATTAAAGGAAATATCAGTCATTAGATCAACGTTAGACTCTCTCCTAACACAGGACGCTGAAAAGAAAATGAGATTTGTCAGGCAAAAGCTATATGAACATGGCGATAAGCCAGGAAAGTACTTGGCATACCTAGCTAAAAAGAGGGCTGACTCTCAGTCAATTGCTACTATTACTGATTCTGATGGTAATCATTTATATGAAAATAAATTGATAAGTGACTCATTTAAGAAATTTTATACAAACCTTTATGCCTCAGAACTGCCAAAGGATGTTCTATAAAGAGTTCCATGGCCTGATCCTTGAGCCATTGCGTGATATGTTTAACCACTCATTTTCAAATGACCAACTCCCTCAAACGCTGAGAGAAGACAACATTTCACTTATTCTCAAAAAGGGAAAATGTCCAGAGTCTTGTTCCTCGTACAGACCAATTTCCCTTCTGAATGTGGATAGAAAATTGCTTTCTAAAATTCTAGCCACAAGATTAGAGGACTCATTGCCACTAATTGTGAACGGAGACCAAACTGGCTTCATTAGGGGCCGTAAGTCATGCAACAACGTCAGGCGGCTTCTTAATGTAATTCCAGCCTACCAACAAAGTGCTGTGGATGGTCTTGTGCTCTCCCTAGATGCTGAAAAGGCATTTGATCATGTGGAGTGGTCTTACCTATTATTTGCTCTAAATAAATTTGGTCTAGGGGACAACTTTATAAAATGGGTGAAAGTTTTATATGATGATCCTCAGGCTGCTGTCCTTACTAATGGGCTACGGTCAAATAGCTTCTCTATACACAGAGGTACCAGACAGGGCTGTCCTTTATCCCCCCTCCTCTTTGCACTCATTATGGAACCACTGGCCAAGGCCATCAGGGTACCGCCTGCTATACAGGGGCTATACAGGGGCTGCTCATTGGTGATGTTAACAATAAAATAAGCTTGTATGCTGATGATGTCCTGATATTCATCTCTAGTCCCGAGACTTCAATTACATCTCGTATTAATATTATTGAATTATTCAGCGTATTCTCAGGCTACAAGATTAACCTTACTAAGTCAGAGGCTATGCCACTTGGTAGCCTGCATTCTGTACCTAATACTTCTCCCCCCTTCCCTTTTAAATGGTCTCCCTCAGGTTTCATGTATCTGGGTATATTTGTAACTCCTAAATTCCAGCTAATGTACAAAGCCAATTTTGTTCCTTTGTTTGATACAATAAGACAGGATCTGGAGCGCTGGAACTCTCTCCCCATTTCTTGGTTGGGTAGAATATCCCTCTTGAAAATGAAAGTTTTACCTAGACTACTTTACCCAATCCAAATGATCCCAGTATTACTCTCCAATAAGGTAATAAAGGATGTAAATGGATGGCTAAGTTCCTTTATATGGAGTAAACGAAAGCCAAGACTTAAGATGGCAATATTGCAGCTGCCAAGTTCTATGGGCGGCTTGGACCTGCCCAATATCAAGTTCTATCAATGGTGTGCCCACCTTTGTTATATTTCTGACTGGATCACAAATGATGACTCCTCTATTTGGTTAGACTTCTCTTTCAAAATACCCCTTACAGGATCTTTTATTTTTCAGAAGTTTCAAGTCTGTAGAAGAACACTGCAATAATCCAGTTACACTTAACACACTCAAAGTATGGAGGTCAGTTCAACGCTTCCTGGGAAGGTCCAAACTAACCTCTGCTCTTACCCCAATTCTTAACAACCCAGATTATCAGCCCACTATTGCCGGATGCTGGCTTTAACTTATGGCTTCATAAGGGCATACGCAGGCTAAACGACTTATTTGCTGATAAGATTTTGTTGTCATTTGAGCAGATGGTCGAGAAATATCGACTCCCAAAGCAGGACTTTTTCCGCTTCCTACAAGTAAGACATTATATTCTGGAGAGCACCACCTTAATTGGTAACCCTGATGTGTCTGTCATTGAAAGAATGCTTTTTTCCCACAAAGGAAAATGTCTGTAAGTCTGTTTTATGATACTTTAAGGTCCTTTTCTGCTGTCAACACACAGAGGGTGAAACAAGTGTGGGAGAAAGAATTGTCTGTTACTATTGACGAAGAGATGTGGGAGGACATTTGGAGATATGCAAAAACAATATCTATATGTATCCGTACTAGAGCAATCCAATTAAGAATAATACACAGATTGCATATATCCCCAAATCGCAGACATGCTTTTAGCCCCTCTTCCTCTTCTCCTTGGTGTCTTAAATGCATAACTGATACAGGCACCCTAACACATTGTTTATGGTCATGTACCAAGATACTGGTCTGGTGTTGTGAAAGAAATTGAAAATATCCTAGGGGTTGATCTAGAATTGGGTCTCCCTAGTAGACATGTTACTTCTGTCTGTAAAAGAGGCTTTACAACATCCTTACCTTTGCAGCGAGGAAAAACATCCTTTTACAGTGGATTAGTGATAAGGTTCCTTCTATTAAAGACTGGCATAAGATACTATTTGAATGGGTGCCTCTGGAATATCTGACATGTACATTGCATTCTAAAACAGACCAGTTCTACAAAGTATGGGAACCTTATCTAAATTATCTAGAACCTGAGGTATCAGCTATTATGCTGCAAGGATTCTCTTAGAATGGCGGGGATCTATGTATTTCAGAACTACACTGTACGTTCCATGTGTGGAACCTAACCTCTTGGTTTAAACTGAGCTTTTTTGTTTAATTTCTGTTTGTAAGTTTGTTTAAAAATGTATATATTGAGAGACGCAATGATGGTGATGGGGTGAGAAGCACAGAGCGGGAAGAGGAAAATGGTGTGCGTGGGTGTGTATATGTGTGTGTGCGTGCGCGCGTGTATGTATGCATATGTGTGTATATGCATATGTGTGTGTATGTATGTATGTGTATATATATGCATGTAGATATGGGTAAGTGTTTTTCTTTTTGTTCTGTGTGCTTTGTCTCTGTTGTATCTCTTAATATGGGTGAAAATTGTGAAATTTCAATAAAAATAATGTTACAAAAAAAATAATTGGAAATGTAAAATATATCACTAGCCACTTTAAACAATGCTACCTAATCTAATGTTTACATACCCTACATTATTCATCTCATATGTACACGTATATACTGTACTCTATATCATCTACTGCATCTTTATGTAATACATGTATCACCAGCCACTTTAACTATGCCACTTTGTTTACATACTCATCTCATATGTATATACTGTACTCGATACCATCTACTGTATCTTGCCTATGCCGCTCTGTACCATCACTCATTCATATATCTTTATGTACATATTCTTTAGCCCCCTACACTTGTGTGTATAAGACAGTAGTTTTGGAATTGTTAGTTAGATTACTTGTTGGTTATTACTGCATTGTCGGAACTAGAAGCACAAGCAATTCGCTACACTCGCATTAACATCTGCTAACCATGTGTATGTGACAAATCAAATCTGATTTGATTTGATTTAATGAAATATAACCGAACACTGAATACAAAAGAACAAGAGAAATAAATGAAACGGAAAGAGTTCTGTATGGTAAAACACAGAAAACAACTACCCACCACCCATAGTGGGAAAATAGGCTGCCTAAGTATGGTTCTCAATCAGAGACAACGATCGACAGCTGCCTCTGATTGGGAACCATACCAGGCCAAACACAGAAATACAAAACCTAGAATACACAACATAGAATGCCCACCCCAACTCACACCCTGACCAAACTAAAACAGACACAAAAAAAGGAACTAAGGTCAGGACGTGACAGCTGGGTATGTACATACCGTAATTCCCGGACTATAAGCCGCTACTTTTTCCCCACGCTTTGAACCTCATGGTTTATACAATGACGCGGCTAATTTATGGATTTTTCCTGCTTTCACAAGATTCATGCCACCAAAAAACTGAGCACCGTCACATAATGTGACGTAAATCGAGCGCGCTCAAACTTTCCATCATTCTGATTACGGTAGTCATTTTGTCACCCTCATCATGGCAAAGACACAAAGAAATGCATATGATGCAGCTTTTAAGTTGAAGGCGATCGATCTGGCTGTTGGAAAAGGAAATAGAGCTGCTGACAGCGTGGAGCATTGTCAAAAAATCCACTATCATCAACGGGTTTCGAAAGGCTGGACTGCTGCGTGTTGAACAGGGCAGCGATCCAACATCGGATGAAGCAATTCTGAGGCTTTTCAACTCCGACACCGAAGGAGATGACTTCAGTGGTTTCAGTGCACAGGAGGAGGAAGATAGTGACCAATGACTTTCTTGGTAGGCTACTGTTTAATTTTTGTTACAAGCCGTGTTTCGTTAAAGCCTATTTATTTTTGTTACAAGCCGTGTTTCGTTAAAGCCTATTTATTTTTGTTACAAGCCGTGTTTCGTTAAAGCCTATTTATTTTTGTTTACAAGCCGTGTTTCATTAAAGCCTATTTATTTTTGTTTACAAGCCGTGTTTCGTTAAAGCCTATTTATTTTTGTTACAAGCCGTGTTTCGTTAAAGCCTATTTATTTTTGTTTACAAGCCGTGTTTCGTTAAAGCCTATTTATTTTTGTTTACAAGCCGTGTTTCGTTAAAGCCTATTTATTTTTGTTTACAAGCCGTGTTTCGTTAAAGCCTATTTATTTTTGTTTACAAGCCGTGTTTCGTTAAAGCCTATTTATTTTTGTTTACAAGCCGTGTTTCGTTAAAGCCTATTTATTTTTGTTTACAAGCCCTGTTTCGTTTAAAGGCTGTGTAAGGTTAATTTGTTTCAATGTACCGGTATGCATCTGCGGCTTATAGACATGTGCAGCTTATTTATGTACAAAATACATTTTTTAATAATTCAGTGGGTGCGGTTTATATTCAGGTGCGCTTAATAGTCCAGCAATTACGGTAGTCAATGGTAGGCTTCGAGGGGACTCCTATGGTAGGTACACCTATAGCTCATCTCTTGGCAGTAGTACTGTATACTACTTTATCACTGAAATGAATCCAGAGTCCCTCAGAACGTTCAGTCAGCACACTGACACCCCCATCAGCACAGCAAAATTACAATCTACATGAACAGAGAAATACTCAATGAAGAGGCATCAAAGCCAAAGGAACTGAATAATATTAAGAAATGCTATAGATGGAAGGAAAGTAGTGTAAAAACCTATTAGGCAACAAATTCAATCAATTTTAGACAACTTCCTGGATAAAACGTTGCACTGTAATAGTGAAGGTGTAAACTTGGCAGTAGAAAATCTTAACAGTATATTTGACCTCAGCTTCCCTATCAAATCTAAAAATCTCAAATAGAAAAACGAAGAAAATGAACAACAATGACAAATTGTTTGATTAAGAATGCAAAAATCTAAGAAACATCTGAGAAACCTGTCCAACCAAAAACATAAAGATTCTGAAAACCTGAGTCTATGCCTTCACTACGGTGAATCACAAAAAAAATATAATGGGAAAATAGATGGGAAAATAAGGAACAGCACGTCAGAAATCAGCTCAATGCAATTGAAGAATCCATAGACTAAACACTTCTTTGAAAATTGGAAAACGCTGTGAACGATCTGAGAGATGAGGCAAGAAGGGCATTCTATGCCATCAAAAGGAACATAAAATTCAACATACTAATTAGGATCTGGCTAAAGATAAAGAATTAGGAGGGGGCAAAGAGAGGGAGAAAAAGAGAATAGTATAACTAGGGCCAGGAGTTTTTCCAAGTCTCTTCAGGTGATCAGTGATAACTAGCTAGCTCCAGATCATAATGCTCTGATGGTCTACTGGTGGCTTGTCCTACAGTACCTACCCGTCTGTCTACTGGTGGCTTGTCCTACAGTACCTACCCATCTGTCTACTGATGGCTTGTCCTACAGTACCTACCCATCTGTCTACTGGTGGCTTGTCCTACAGTACCTACCCATCTGTCTACTGGTGGCTTGTCCTACAGTACCTACCCATCTGTCTACTGGTGGCTTGTCCTACAGTACCTACCCATCTGTCTACTGGTGGCTTGTCCTACAGTACCAACCCATCTGTCTACTGGTGGCTTGTCCTACAGTACCTACCCATCTGTCTACTGGTGGCTTGTCCTACAGTACCTACCCATCTGTCTACTGGTGGCTTGTCCTACAGTACCTACCCATCTGTCTACTGGTGGCTTGTCCTACAGTACCTACCCATCTGTCTACTGGTGGCTTGTCCTACAGTACCTACCCATCTGTCTACTGGTGGCTTGTCCTACAGTACCTACCCATCTGTCTACTGGTGGCTTGTCCTACAGTACCTACCCATCTGTCTACTGATGGCTTGTCCTACAGTACCTACCCATCTGTCTACTGATGGCTTGTCCTACAGTACCTACCCATCTGTCTACTGGTGGCTTGTCCTACAGTACCTACCCATCTGTCTACTGATGGCTTGTCCTACAGTACCTACCCATCTGTCTACTGATGGCTTGTCCTACAGTACCTACCCATCTGTCTACTGATGGCTTGTCCTACAGTACCTACCCATCTGTCTACTGGTGGCTTGTCCTACAGTACCTACCCATCTGTCTACTGGTGGCTTGTCCTACAGTACCTACCCATCTGTCTACTGGTGGCTTGTCCTACAGTACCTACCCATCTGTCTACTGGTGGCTTGTCCTACAGTACCTACCCATCTGTCTACTGGTGGCTTGTCCTACAGTACCTACCCATCTGTCTACTGGTGGCTTGTCCTACAGTACCTACCCATCTGTCTACTGATGGCTTGTCCTACAGTACCTACCCATCTGTCTACTGGTGGCTTGTCCTACAGTACCTACCCATCTGTCTACTGGTGGCTTGTCCTACAGTACCTACCCATCTGTCTACTGATGGCTTGTCCTACAGTACCTACCCATCTGTCTACTGATGGCTTGTCCTACAGTACCTACCAATCTGTCTACTGGTGGCTTGTCCTACAGTACCTACCCATCTGTCTACTGGTGGCTTGTCCTACAGTACCTACCTGTGTAGAGCGGAACCCTCCTCCATACTGCCTCTGCTCAGTGAGCCAGCGGGCAATGCGCGTCGCATACGTCACGTCTTCCTCCGCCACTGTCTGGAGCAGGGCGTAGGCCGTGGTCTCCACAGAGATGGCCTTGGCCTGGGGAACCCGATTGGCCCTCTTCTCCCCACTCAGCCTTAGAGCATCACTGGCCTCCCAGTGACATGTAGCTTCCTCTACAGGAGAGAGATAGCACCTTTTATCGAAGATTGTATCTAGACGGTTCTTGGGCTGTCCCCATAGGATAACTTTTTGAATAACTTTTTTTGGTTGCAAGTAGAACCTTTTTTGTTTCCAGTTAGAACCTTTTTTGTTCCAGGTAGAACCCTTTTGGGTAAGGTGGCAAAAATAACCACCATTGGGACAGCGCACAGTTGATTTCTATACATTTACATTACATTTAAGTCATTTAGCAGACGCTCTTATCCAGAGCGACTTACAAATTGAGCTCTGGTATGCCATCCTGAACAAATGCTCTATTGATTTAATTACATTAATTGTTGACCAGTTGAAAAAGTATTTAATTGAAATGGATAACACAATTGAAGAGAAACGCAGAGCTGGTCCCAGAACCAGCGGGACTGAATGTCTTTAATTTATCAAGCAAGATATTGAGCCCTGCCCATGTCTCCTTGCTTAATAAAGGGTTATCTTTTGTGCTATATTTTGATGTTAAGGTAGACACGTTTACGTTTTTTAGAAACATCCATTTAAGGGAATACTTTAGCTCCTCTAATCGTAATATTTCTACTGAACCAGTAGGTTACTCACCTGCACATACTCCGACTCCTTTTAGAAGTAAGAGTTATTTTATACCTCCAGCCAATCGCAATCACTCTATCGAGACATATCGCAAACTCGACCAGCAGTATGATCTCTATTATTGAATCTCTTGATCCTCTCCCTGATAATACTTTATTATACACAAATATTCCACACGAGGGCGGTATTAAAGCCTTGGAAAATGTTATTCTGCAACGTGACCCTAATGAACTACTTTCCAGTGCCTGCATTATAACATTGGCTGAAATACCACTCACACAACTATTTCATGTTTCTAAATGATTTCTTTATTCAGACGAAGGGTACTGCTATGGGATCCCCCATGGTTCCTAACTATGCTAATTTGTATGTAGGTTACATGGAGAAACAGTCCATTTTCAATCCTCTCAAAAATGTTTTCTTGCCTAACATTATTATGTGGAAACGGTATATTGATTATATTTTTGTAATATGGAGGGGTGATGCAAAACAGCTCCAGGCGTTCCATAATTTTCTTAAATTCTGAGCATCTGAGATTTACTATACAATCTGACACATTTCAAATCAATTTCCTTGATCTTCTAATATTGTGTGAAGATAAAGTTCTATACACTGATCTTCACAGGAAACCTATTGATCGTAACAGTTTGTTGAGGGCTGATAGTTGTCACCCGCTTCCCATGGAAAACAGTTTTCCCTACAGCCAATTCTGTCGAATCAAAAGAATTTGCAAAATAAAAAAATAATACTTTCGACAGAAATAATATGCAAAGAAAAGTCAAGGAGAAGATGTACAAAAATGGTCAGATTAATTACTGCCATTGAGAAAATTGAAAACAAAACGTGACATGATATTTTTCAAGGTCAATCTCACAAAAAAATAAGCATTCTTGCGTTCTAACTACCCGCTATTCAAAGTGCTCTAAACAAATTAAGGGAATCTTCCACAAACATTGGCATATTCTGAGATCCGATGACAGTATCGGTAACGTTATTGTGTTTTCGGACCATCCTTTGGTCGTGTTCTCTCGGGGCAGAAATCTCAGCGATCAATTGGTAAACTCTGATTTATACCACCCCAAGATTTCTGAACAACCTCTATTTGCGCCCCTACTGGATGGAAATTACAAGTGTAATGGCTGGGAAAACAGGGAAACAGATCCCATTCAAAGGTGTTATTACGTGCTCCGCTAAGGCAGTTATTTATCTTATAACTTGTCCTTGTGGTAAAAAAAAAATATGTGGGTTAACAAAGCGCGAATTAAAAGTACGTACCTCAGAGCATCGTAGCACCATTAGGTGCAAAAACTTGACTTACCCAATTCCGGTCTACTTTTTGGAAGCAAACCACTCAATTTCATCCCTACGTTATATTGGCATCGAACATGTCACCCTCCCTCGGAGAGGGGGTGACCTCGACAATTCATTGTTAAAATGAGAGGCTGTCTGGATCTTTAATTTAAAGACCCTTGCTCCCTTCGGTCTCAAAGTAGACTTTGATCTAAAGCCATTCTTGTGATTCTTATGATTCTTCTGATGTAAATGTCTGTAGGCCTATGTAGCCAAATTGTATCTATGATCGTATGCTATCCATTCATGTTTTTGGTATGTTATTTTAATATATGAGAATTAACCAACGATATCAGGCCACACCCGGCCATGATTACAGACACCTGTGTGTGGCCTTTGACACTATATAAACTCGTCACCCTGCAGTGTTTGTCATTAAACCCTGATGAAAACAGCTCGTCTGTCGAGACGTTGGATAGTAAGGTTATTGAAGTATTGCATCTGAGCTCCTAGAGTGTGCGGCTACCCTTTAATTGTTCAAGTGTTCTACTCCGCAAGCCAGCACCTCGCCAAAATAGATGTGGGTTTCTTTCGCCTCTAGAACCCTTTTGGGTTCCAATTCGAACATTTTCTAAGAGTGTACAGTAACTTTAAAGAGCGAGTAAGTTCTCCTTTTGAAAACGACATATGTGCCATCGACGAGTCAAGCATATATTCTAGTGTCAAAATTGACCTGCAATTATAAATAGGATAATTTGGTCAGTGTTGTTCGAAACGGTCATTTGCGAGATGATGGGAAGAAAATGTTATGTCATGGAAAGCAGGGTACCGAAACAGTTTTCCTTGGGTTGGGTCAAACATCCCCACAGCTGGCCTAACCCAAGTAATCAATTCGGAGTGCAGCTTCTCGTGACACGATCGTAATGCCCATGGTCAATTTGGTTTGATATTCCTATGGGATTAGAATGTCAATGGCTCAACACAAACAAGACACCCACATTAAACCACCAACCCAAGACACAGCGGCTGTATTTCCTAATGACCAAGACGGAAAACGAGGCCAAATCAGGAAGGTCAGCCCCCACTTTAACAGCGGCATACTTTTGCAGGGGAGAAAATCAGTAATCTGTCGCCCTCTGCTGTTTAAATATTGTCATTGTGTAGATCTGCCTACTTCACTCAATATTCATACAGCCAAGGAAATCCATGTCTACGCAGAATACCCTATGCAGACTTTCTCCAGCCACTACCTGTAATACTCTACAGGAACGATTTATCAAATCAGGTTTATGTCCAAAAGGAATTAATTAACAGTAGTTATGTAAACACTTGTGGTAGATGAATATAGCCCTCTGATCTAGAGGACTACTGAAGTAATATGACAATTAGATAACCCATAGTCCCTCTTATCCAGATGACTAGTAAAGTTACAAGGTACTGACCGTTGTCACAGTGTGCCAAAGCCCTGAGTTTGGTCTGAGCCGTGGAAGCAGCATCTCCACCAGGGGACGTTAGAGAGAGGGCATAGGAGGTGATGGATACAGCGAAGGGCCTCTCAAGGGAGTCCAGCTTCGACCCCAGGTAGACCTTAGCCTGCTCCATAGCGTACCTCTAACACAGGGGAATGGTGGATAGATTTAGCATTATAATTAGCAATATGCATGAGCTTCATTCTGGTATATTCTGTTGCAAAACCTATTTGCCCATTTAGGATAACTCCACAACTTTTAGTCAGGTTAAGTCAGTGAAGTTAAGGTTAAGTCCATGACTTGAATGATGTATTACCACTTCTGAGTCTTGTCCTTCGGGGTACAGCGGCACAGCGTGGTGCATGGCTATCAGAACGAACGCTGTCAGGGACACCTCTCCCTCAAACCCTCCCACTCCACCCTGATGGGAATAGAGAGATAGCAGACAGGTAAAGACACAGTAATGTATTGTATGTTATGGTAGTGTACCTGCATGGTCCGGTCAAGGAGAACATTTGGGTCATACATAGAGGTTAGAGGGGTGGGATTGCTACTGGAAACTTGCCAGTTGGAATCCCTGACGGGCTGGAAAAAATTGTACGAGACGACTAGAGGGTTGTTAGGTGACAAATCCTAGAAAGACGACATCTCCAGCCGCTGTGCCCTTGAGCAAGGCACTTAACCCATAAACTGCTCACCATGCGGCGCACTATGGCTGCCCACTGCTCCAGCTACTCCAACCTAATGTGTTTTTGTGTATGTGTGTCTATATTGAAGTGGTTGGGTACAGCAGAAAACACATTTTCACACAGATGAATAAAGTATTCTTACCTGCATGGTGCGGTCATAGAGTGGGTTAGGGTCAGTGAAGGCTCCACTGGCCAGCTGTTTAGACACCAGGTAGGAGATGGACTGTTGGATGTAGGAGTCCTCCACTGTAATCACGTCCCTGCATTGGGACAACTCCTTGGCTATAAAGGCTGTCAACCAAACACTGCTTGGCGTTGCCAGGAAAGCTCCATAGGATCCGTCTGTCTTCTTGAAGGTCAGGATTCTGCCGTATCCTTGGAAAGAGAAATAATCAATTCATTTCAACTGTTTGATTCCCACAAGGGTAGATGTCTCAAAGCGATTAACTTAAGATGTCCCGGTGTCCCCTCACCAGCCTGTATCATGGCCTGAGCTTCGTCTCTGCGTTCAGCCTTCAGGTCGATCCACTGTCCCGTGGTGTCCAGGTATCTCATGGCGTGGATGGCTGGAGACATTGTGACCATTGTCTGCTCCGCACACCCCATGGGTAGGGAGATGAGCCGGTCCACTCCATCCAGGTTCAGACAGTTCTCCACGGACTCTCCCATCACGCCACCTACATGGGGGGGTACATGGGCACAGAGCTTATACATGGTACCAGGAGGTTTCCCCCTTATATTAGTTAACTAGACCTGGAGATTGGTCAGGGCAAACTGGTCAGGGAAGACTCCTAGTCTGAAATAATATCTCCTGGAACAATATATATATTTTTAAATGTAAACATTCAGTACTACAGACCCCACATGAACAGAAAGTCTGTCTAAACGTGTGGGTAGAGCGAGTCTGTGGACCCTACTTACCTTTGACACTGATGTAGGCGTCAGATTCCAGTCCAGGTACAGCACTAGGAGGAGGTGGGATTTTAAGTTCGATTGACTTGGCAGCTGTGCAACATAAAGAAGTCGAGAACCTGTTTTAACTCAATGTCTGATTTGGCTTGTTTGCATCAATGTCCCTTTAACTACCGATGTCAGATGTTCTGATAAGCTACATTACCATTCCCATCAATGTTGTATTCATGTTGTATTGAGACCAGTTCCCCTTCCCCCTGTATAACAGAACAAAAGGTGAGAGTCTCATTCAGAATGGTTATACAGACATATACAGACGTAGGATCTGAATTTGAGCCAGTTCGCTACAGCAGGAAAATAATCCTGCAGTAGCAAGAAATTTTAATTATGACATTTTTGTAAGGGTTGCACATTTTTCTTCATAAGGGAAAATCAAGTCTGAAATGTCAGAGTGGAAATAAAAAACTCCAGAGCCCTTTTAAACTTCAAAAACACTACGTGTTTTAAATGTTATGCATTGCAGGAAAGTGTTCCTGCAACAGGGTGATCAAAGACATTTAGTAAAATGGTAAAAAGAGATTAAAATCCACGTTGCCAGTTGTGTTCAGCACAATAAAGAAGTGAGAACCACATGTAGCCTAATGTACATATGTATTATAGAGACATAGAGTAGAACTACTGTGTATTAGAAGGAGAAAAGTGATACAAGTTTAAATATTTGCCAGTGGTGTGTTCATACCGTGACTTTGAGGTCCTTCTTGATCTGGTCGCGAGCGGTCTTAGAGTAGGCCTCTACCTGGATAGGGATGTTTCCTATGACCAGAGGAACCACGGTGAAGTAGACCGGGACAGCAGACTTACCAGGTACTGTCACCACCTCCTTGTCCCCTCTGTCCCCCCCTGCACTGCACAGACCCTCCACCCACGCCAGCTCTACGGTCACCTTCACAGAGAGAAACACATACAGTAGACATGGCAGTAGATGTCAGTATAGTCAAAATGTCTATCAAAGGAATCTACAGATGATAATGTCTGCAACTGCTGTTTATTTGAATAAATGGCTGTTGGGGTCATTTTGGATTTGAATATATTGTTTTGACATATACTGTTTTAAGAAAACAAGTTACCTCCATACTGTCGGTCCTGTAGTTGTACACAACAGCTTTCACCTGCAGCTGTTCGTTTCTCTTCACAGAATAGGGCAGTCTGAGCGAGACAAAGAAGTCCTGGAACACCACCAGAGGCTTGGGCTCAGCTATACAAAACCCTGAAGGGAAAGCCATCACTAGCATTTCCTACTTGATGACTGTCCTCTGAAAGTCTAATGGCGTAATGATAACCTGAGCGCCAGTCTCTTTGTGTTATCATGGCAACTTCTTGTCACTCGTTGTCATGGTTGGCTTGATAATCAATGTCAAACTGAGTTGGCACGAGCACAAACAGATTTGGGACCAGGATAGTGTAATGGTCTTAGTTTAGAAGGAAGAGTTGACCTGCCTTTTGTTTTAGAGATTCCCACTGCTTGAACCTCCCAGGTAGTGATGGAGTCAGGGACAGCAATACTGTGTCTGAAAATAATAACGTACAACATGATTTAACTACTAGTTACACTACAGTATATTGGCTTCCAGGTTTGACCCAGTCTGTTCACATGGTCAGGGAAAACTCTGGGCCCCAGTCATGACAGTCCTGGCTTGTGTTCCAAATGGCACCTTATTCCCTAGTCTACCAGTCAAAAGTACTGCACCATATAGGGAATAGAGTGTCGTTTGGGACGTGGCCCTGAAGTCCACGATGTTGCAGATTACCAGGTTACCTTACGAGACCAGAGGGCTCCACATCAACGATGTCCCACATCCAGGTCTGAGGGAAGTAAGAGCGCAGGTGGACAGACACCTCATCTATGGCCTCCTCCTCATCCATATCATCATCCACTAGACAGGAGGACAGGGAAGAGGACAGGGAGATATGCATATACTCAGAAAACATTCAAAAATGTTCAGCTTAATCAATGCAAAATATGTGCATATACTGTAGTACAACTAGTCTGCAAAAATACAAAATTATTGATCTATTTATCTATTACTGAATGCGCCACAATAATCTGTAGATTGTAATATTCTTCTTAGATGTTATTGTCCAACTACTAATGTAATAATATAATAAGATAGTGTACTTCTAGCCAGGCTATATGTCTTCCTGGTCTTCTTGATGTTGTTCCTCAGCTTGGTGGCATCTCTGCAGCACTTGAGGAAGGCAGTGCGACAGGAAATAGACTTGTGGGTGGTTTTAGCATGACGACTCTCACAGGACAGACCCAGGCTGTTAAACCTGGCCCCATCCTGACAACACCTCTTCTCCATATTACCTGGGTACCTGTTGACTACAGACAAGAACTCTGTGTCTAACTAATACATTATATACATGTCATTTGCTAAGGAATGTTTTTGCTGAAACATCTGAACATTTGTCTAGGAGGGATTATTGAAACGTATCCTTTGGAGTGCTGTCCATATTATATATAACTAATAATAGTTGATAATCTCACCATAAGAGTAAAACTAGCATGCTCAGAGGATGGAGGGAGAATAGAAGTCCCACCAAACCGGGAACATTCCCAGAACATTAGCTAAGATTCCCATTAAGTTCTAGATAGGGTTTGATCTAACATTAGGATTTTAAAAAATACAAAAAGTTAAATATCCTTGGAATGTTCTCCTAAAGTTCACTAAAATGTTTTACATGTTATCCAAGACTATGACTGATGATCTAGGATCCCTTTTGCCTCTAAGAAAAGGCTAAATGTAAATTGGGTGAACATCAATGGAATATTATGTTGAACCTAAAACAAATATGCTATGAACATCATAAAAACGGACCTATCTGGAAATTGTGGAACATTGTGCAACATTGTGGGAATGTTCTGTGCAACCTTTGTGAATATCATAAGAATATTTTTGCAACATCTCAGACAACATCCAAGACTTAATTCATATGTTCTGTCAACATTCTTACAACATTAAGGGAATGTCCTGTGCAACCTAACTTAGACATTGTATGAATATCACCATAACTGAGCATATCCCTTGTAATGTACCCACCAGGTTACCACAAATGTTCTGGGAACCTTTAAAGAACTCAGAAAGGCTGTTCTGTCAACATTCTTGCAACATCAAAACAATGTTTTGTGCACCCTGATACAAACATTATCTGAATGTCAGCACAACTGCACAGTTGCCATATACCCACAATGTTCCCTCAACTTAATGAAACATTCTGGGAACCTTTAAAGAACAGACAAAATGTGGTCTGGGAACGGCTTGTATGTTAGGTGAATGTTTTTTTTTGCCCCTTAAAAGAAACATTGTAGGATCGTCCACACAACTGGATAGTTTTTGTGTTTTGGAAAGATATCTTTTGTGACACTGCTGGTTCTGCTCACACTGCCCTACCCTGTGCTCTGACCTCTTTCTCCCATCTCTCTCCAGATGAAATCTCGCGTCTTGTGACGGCCGGCCGCCCAACAACCTGCCCGCTCGACCCTATCCCCTCCTCTCTTCTCCAGACCATTTCCGGAGACCTTCTCCCTTACCTCACCTCGCTCATCAACTTATCCCTGACCGCTGGCTACGTCCCTTCCGTCTTCAAGAGAGCGAGAGTTGCACCCCTTCTGAAAAAACCTACACTCGATCCCTCCGATGTTAACAACTACAGACCAGTATCCCTTCTTTCTTTTCTCTCCAAAACTCTTGAACGTGCCGTCCTTGGTCAGCTCTCCCGCTATCTCTCTCAGAATGACCTTCTTGATCCAAATCAGTCAGGTTTCAAGACTAGTCATTCAACTGAGACTGCTCTTCTCTGTATCACGGAGGCGCTCCGCACCGCTAAAGCTAACTCTCTCTCCTCTGCTCTCATCCTTCTAGACCTATCGGCTGCCTTCGATACTATGAACCATCAGATCCTCCTCTCCACCCTCTCCGAGTTGGGCATCTCTGGCGCGGCCCACGCTTGGATTGCGTCCTACCTGACAGGTCGCTCCTACCAGGTGGCGTGGCGAGAATCTGTCTCCTCACCACGCGCTCTCACCACTGGTGTCCCCCAGGACTCTGTTCTAGGCCCTCTCCTATTCTCGCTATACACCAAGTCACTTGGCTCTGTCATAACCTCACATGGTCTCTCCTATCATTGCTATGCAGACGACACACAATTAATCTTATCCTTTCCCCCTTCTGATGACCAGGTGGCGAATCGCATCTCTGCATGTCTGGCAGACATATCAGTGTGGATGACGGATCACCACCTCAAGCTGAACTTCGGCAAGACGGAGCTGCTCTTCCTCCCGGGGAAGGACTGCCCGTTCCATGATCTCGCCATCACGGTTGACAACTCCATTGTGTCCTCCTCCCAGAGCGCTAAGAACCTTGGCGTGATCCTGGACAACACCCTGTCGTTCTCAACTAACATCAAGGCGGTGGCCCGTTCCTGTAGGTTCATGCTCTACAACATCCGCAGAGTACGACCCTGCCTCACACAGGAAGCGGCGCAGGTCCTAATCCAGGCACTTGTCATCTCCCGTCTGGATTACTGCAACTCGCTGTTGGCTGGGCTCCCTGCCTGTGCCATTAAACCCCTACAACTCATCCAGAACGCCGCAGCCCGTCTAGTGTTCAACCTTCCCAAGTTCTCTCACGTCACCCCGCTCCTCCGCTCTCTCCACTGGCTTCCAGTTGAAGCTCGCATACGCTACAAGACCATGGTGCTTGCCTACGGAGCTGTGAGGGGAACGGCACCTCAGTACCTCCAGGCTCTGATCAGGCCCTACACCCAAATAAGGGCACTGCGTTCATCCACCTCTGGCCTGCTCGTCTCCCTACCACTGAGGAAGTACAGTTCCCGCTCAGCCCAGTCAAAACTGTTCGCTGCTCTGGCTCCCCAATGGTGGAACAAACTCCCTCACGACGCCAGGACAGCGGAGTCAATCACCACCTTCCGGAGACACCTGAAACCCCACCTCTTTAAGGAATACTTAGGATAGGATAAAGTAATCCTTCTCACCCCCCTTAAAATATTTAGATGCACTATTGTAAAGTGGCTGTTCCACTGGATGTCATAAGGTGAATGCACCAATTTGTAAGTCGCTCTGGATAAGAGCGTCTGCTAAATGACTTAAATGTAATGATGTTAAATGTGATGCCCCCATAATGTTCCAACCTAAAGAAACATTCTGGGAACCTTTGAAGAACATATTAATGTGTTATAGGAATGATCTTGTATCATCAGGCAAATGTTTTATACAAACGTTCTATAATCATCAGCAAGACTGGACACTTTTGTGTTATGAGAACATTTGCTGCGACCTAAAGAAAATTCTGGGAACTTTCACAGAACCAATTTTGGTTTGCTGAGGTTACTGCTACACCTACTGATATCAGAGAAAGCCTGGTGATGGTTCAAGGCTCTCTTCCCTCTTCTTATGTTGTTACAGGAATAATCTGATCAGAGGACAAAATAAAAAATAATTTTACAATATTGTGTGGAATAAATTCCATCAACAACAGCAGCAGCAATGTACTATTCATTCAACATTATAATGAGTTCAATGTCTGAATGTAAACCGTACCATTTCTCACGTGATTCTCTGTATCCACCCAGTTGGTTATAAAGGCGAGCCCAGCGTCCTGTAACACAGACTGGGAGTTCCTGCCCCCTCCCATAGAACACGCCAGGTCATAGGAGTTCATGTAGGCAAACATCTAAAGAAGAAGAAGATTACTTTATTGGTCCATTTACTACATGAACAATAGATATTTGTCTTTTGCATATCCCATTCTCCCTGGTAGACAAACACATCCTGTCCTGTACATTCAGTAGATACATATAAACAATACATACTGTCCTGTATATACAGTAGATACATATAACAATACATACTGTCCTGTATATACAGTAGATACATATAACAATACATACTGTCCTGTATATACAGTAGATACATATAACAATACATCCTGTCCTGTATATACAGTAGATACATATAACAATACATCCTGTCCTGTATATACAGTAGATACATATAACAATACATCCTGTCCTGTATATACAGTAGATACATATAACAATACATACTGTCCTGTATATACAGTAGATACATATAACAATACATACTGTCCTGTATATACAGTAGATACATATAACAATACATACTGTCCTGTATATACAGTAAATACATATAACAATACATACTGTCCTGTATATACAGTAGATACATATAACGGTACATACTGTCCTGTATATACAGTAGATACATATAACAATACATACTGTCCTGTATATACAGTAGATACATATAAATGGTACATACTGTCCTGTATATACAGTAGATACATATAACAATACATACTGTCCTGTAGATACATATAAACGGTACATACTGTCCTGTATATACAGTAGATACATATAAATGGTACATACTGTCCTGTATATACAGTAGATACATATAACAATACATACTGTCCTGTAGATACATATAAATGGTACATACTGTCCTGTATATACAGTAGATACATATAAACGGTACATCCTGTCCTGTATATACAGTAGATACATATAACAATACATACTGTCCTGTATATACAGTAGATACATATAACAATACATACTGTCCTGTATATACAGTAGATACATATAACAATACATCCTGTCCTGTATATACAGTAGATACATATAACAATACATACTGTCCTGTATATACAGTAGATACATATAACAATACATCCTGTCCTGTATATACAGTAGATACATATAACAATACATCCTGTCCTGTATATACAGTAGATACATATAACAATACATCCTGTCCTGTATATACAGTAGATACATATAAACGGTACATCCTGTCCTGTATATACAGTAGATACATATAACAATACATCCTGTCCTGTATATACAGTAGATACATATAACAATACATCCTGTCCTGTATATACAGTAGATACATATAACAATACATCCTGTCCTGTATATACAGTAGATACATATAACAATACATACTGTCCTGTATATACAGTAGATACATATAAACGGTACATCCTGTCCTGTATATACAGTAAATACATATAACAATACATACTGTCCTGTATATACAGTAGATACATATAACAATACATACTGTCCTGTATATACAGTAGATACATATAAACGGTACATCCTGTCCTGTATATACAGTAGATACATATAACAATACATACTGTCCTGTATATACAGTAGATACATATAAACGGTACATCCTGTCCTGTATATACAGTAGATACATATAACAATACATACTGTCCTGTATATACAGTAGATACATATAACAATACATACTGTCCTGTATATACAGTAGATACATATAACAATACATCCTGTCCTGTATATACAGTAGATACATATAACAATACATACTGTCCTGTATATACAGTAGATACATATAAATGGTACATACTGTCCTGTATATACAGTAGATACATATAAACGGTACATCCTGTCCTGTATATACAGTAGATACATATAACAATACATACTGTCCTGTATATACAGTAGATACATATAACAATACATACTGTCCTGTATATACAGTAGATACATATAACAATACATCCTGTCCTGTATATACAGTAGATACATATAACAATACATACTGTCCTGTATATACAGTAGATACATATAACAATACATCCTGTCCTGTATATACAGTAGATACATATAACAATACATCCTGTCCTGTATATACAGTAGATACATATAACAATACATCCTGTCCTGTATATACAGTAGATACATATAAACGGTACATCCTGTCCTGTATATACAGTAGATACATATAACAATACATCCTGTCCTGTATATACAGTAGATACATATAACAATACATCCTGTCCTGTATATACAGTAGATACATATAACAATACATCCTGTCCTGTATATACAGTAGATACATATAACAATACATACTGTCCTGTATATACAGTAGATACATATAAACGGTACATCCTGTCCTGTATATACAGTAAATACATATAACAATACATACTGTCCTGTATATACAGTAGATACATATAACAATACATACTGTCCTGTATATACAGTAGATACATATAAACGGTACATCCTGTCCTGTATATACAGTAGATACATATAACAATACATCCTGTCCTGTATATACAGTAGATACATATAACAATACATCCTGTCCTGTATATACAGTAGATACATATAACAATACATCCTGTCCTGTATATACAGTAGATACATATAACAATACATCCTGTCCTGTATATACAGTAGATACATATAAACGGTACATCCTGTCCTGTATATACAGTAGATACATATAACAATACATCCTGTCCTGTATATACAGTAGATACATATAACAATACATCCTGTCCTGTATATACAGTAGATACATATAACAATACATCCTGTCCTGTATATACAGTAGATACATATAACAATACATACTGTCCTGTATATACAGTAGATACATATAAACGGTACATCCTGTCCTGTATATACAGTAAATACATATAACAATACATACTGTCCTGTATATACAGTAGATACATATAACAATACATACTGTCCTGTATATACAGTAGATACATATAAACGGTACATCCTGTCCTGTATATACAGTAGATACATATAACAATACATCCTGTCCTGTATATACAGTAGATACATATAACAATACATCCTGTCCTGTATATACAGTAGATACATATAACAATACATCCTGTCCTGTATATACAGTAGATACATATAACAATACATCCTGTCCTGTATATACAGTAGATACATATAACAATACATCCTGTCCTGTATATACAGTAAATACATATAACAATACATACTGTCCTGTATATACAGTAGATACATATAACAATACATCCTGTCCTGTATATACAGTAGATACATATAACAATACATCCTGTCCTGTATATACAGTAAATACATATAACAATACATACTGTCCTGTATATACAGTAGATACATATAACAATACATCCTGTCCTGTATATACAGTAAATACATATAACAATACATACTGTCCTGTATATACAGTAGATACATATAACAATACATCCTGTCCTGTATATACAGTAGATACATATAACAATACATCCTGTCCTGTATATACAGTAAATACATATAACAATACATCCTGTCCTGTATATACAGTAAATACATATAACAATACATACTGTCCTGTATATACAGTAGATACATATAACAATACATCCTGTCCTGTATATACAGTAAATACATATAACAATACATACTGTCCTGTATATACAGTAGATACATATAACAATACATCCTGTCCTGTATATACAGTAGATACATATAACAATACATCCTGTCCTGTATATACAGTAGATACATATAAACGGTACATCCTGTCCTGTATATACAGTAGATACATATAACAATACATCCTGTCCTGTATATACAGTAGATACATATAACAATACATCCTGTCCTGTATATACAGTAGATACATATAAACGGTACATACACGGGGAGATACATTCTCAGGTATACTGTATTTTCACAGACAAACCTGCTCTCTGTGATACAGTACATTAGCTCAGTGGTTTCCAAACTCGATCCAGAGGACACCAAGGGGTGCACATTTTGGTTTTTGCCTTAGGACTACACAGCTGATTCAAATGATCAAATGATCAACTCATCATCACACCTTGGTTATTTGAATCAGCTGTGTAGTGCTGGGGCAAAAAACAGAACGTACACCCCTTTAGGTTTTGAATTAGCTGTGTAGTGCTGGGGCAAAAAACAGAACGTACACCCCTTTAGGTTTTGAATTAGCTGTGTAGTGCTGGGGCAAAAAACAGAACGTACACCCCTTTAGGTTTTGAATTAGCTGTGTAGTGCTGGGGCAAAAAACAGAACGTACACCCCTTTAGGTTTTGAATTAGCTGTGTAGTGCTGGGGCAAAAAACAGAACGTACACCCCTTTAGGTTTTGAATTAGCTGTGTAGTGCTGGGGCAAAAAACAGAACGTACACCCCTTTAGGTTTTGAATTAGCTGTGTAGTGCTGGGGCAAAAAACAGAACGTACACCCCTTTAGGTTTTGAATTAGCTGTGTAGTGCTGGGGCTAAAAACAGAACGTACACCCCTTTAGGTTTTGAATTAGCTGTGTAGTGCTGGGGCAAAAAACAGAACATACACCCCTTTAGGTTTTGAATTAGCTGTGTAGTGCTGGGGCAAAAAAACAGAACATACACCCCTTTAGGTTTTGAATTAGCTGTGTAGTGCTGGGGCAAAAAACAGAACGTATACCCCTTTGGTTATTTGAATCAGCTGTGTAGTGCTGGGGCTAAAAACAGAACGTAGACAGACCCCTTTGGGCCTCCAGGAATTAGCTTAGGAAATGCTCTATTAGCTGATACCAGGTCATAGCCTTGTGAAGCTGTCAACATACACCTGAGACTGAGCCAAAATCCAGACTAATAATGTTATGTTACTTTATCATTTCATCTTTATTTAACCAGGAAGTCACATTGAAATTGAAATATCACCAGCAGGCACACATACTGTATGTGGCTATTCATTCAACCTGGTAAGTGTGTGACAGACAGAGGTTCTGTACCTTCTGAGGAGTGAGTTTGTTGTTCTTGTTGAGGATGTAAACAGCTGTATCTACAGCAGCCAGAGCTACCTTGTCTCCCTGGTCTGTACGGACCACCACATTCACCAAGTCAGCTGGTTTATGCTCTTTAAATGGAAGGATCTCGATCTGAAAACAGAGCAACAAAGACACTGTCACAATCTGCCTCCATGCAAAACTAGATCCCTTTGATTGATCTTTATTTGTCAAGTTAAAATCATAAAATGTGCCTTCTTGATGCACAGCACTGACAACAGGATACAACCATAATTGGCTAAGTGTAGTAAGAGTAGAAGTAGAGAAACAAGCGGTGACTATAGAACCTGTCCTTTGCAGATATCTTTGACATCGGCCCATACAGAGTCAGCCACTATGGTAGTCTTCTCTGGTGCCTGTGTGAAGTAGTAGGCCACCAGTCTGAAGGAAGGGACCAGGTCAAGACTGTAGGGCAGACTGAAGGTGGTCAGCTCAGTCCTCTGGACCCTGTTCATCTGGACCACTCTGCCCTTACTCAGGACCTGAAAGAATGGAAACAGAGGAAATAACACATTATTACTCTTCACTACAGATTTTTAAAATGTTAATTTCTCAACCCCAACGTGCTTATATTGATGTTGGTTACAGCTATGACAACCCCAGTCTACTGTAGTGTATGGAAACGTGAAGCTATGCACAGATAAAGTATGTTGCAGAAGTGGTAAATGGTCATCTCCATCCATTATTAGAATGGACTGATACTCCAATATGTTACCATATAGTAGATGTAGGCTGGTCGTGGGGTGCCTGGAGGGGTGATGTCTCTGAGAGTGACCGTCATGGTTCCTCCAGGCTCCAGGGTGACATGTTCTATCTCTACACTCAGGTAGCTGTTCCCCTCAGACTGGACTGCTGACACTGTCATTTTGGCATCACTCACTACTACCTCTTTATCCTCTCCCTCAGCAAACATCTGGAGAGACAAGAACATACAGTGCAAAGTTACAGTACGTCAATATTACCTCCCATGGAAATTAGAGCCACATAGAACACTTGACATAACTACAGTGTTGATTGAAAGTTGAAAGTTCTCTGTGTCTGTCCTGTACCTTGATGTCCATAGACGTGGCCAGTATGGGCACTTCGAAGGTGAGAACAGCCTCACCCTTAGAGTTACTGGATCCCTCCAACTTAGACTCCTGTGTGCCTCCTACAGAGGTCACTGAAACTGAAGCCCTCATACGGAGGTCGGGGGCTGGGGATCCATCTGGGTGGGTGATGGTGGCCTGAGAAGGAAACATGCAGCATATGGCCAGTAGACTATGTCTATAGATACAGTCATATTCTAAATGGTAAGGCCAATACAATTGATGACACTAACTATTGTACGGTACGTCTCATTTGGGGGAAAAGGGATTTGTTAATCTCAATATGATGTCCTGAATGAATACAAATTATATTTTACTTTGTGGTGTTAATGTTTGTCTTTGAGTGCAGAAACGACCACACAGTACCAGGATTGAGAACTTTCCTCCAGGTGTGAAGTATTCCTTAGTCTTAGACATGTCAATGATGTATGGAGACGTCACTATCTTTACTGAAGTGCTCTCAGCTTCTTCTAGCTCTCCACCTGAGAGAGCGAGAGACAAAGACAGACAGAGTGACAGTTACTGTCATACGGCACAATATCCAAGAGAAAATACCTGAATCCGCTGGCATGGTCATGTTTTATCCGACTGAATGAAGGACTTACTTGCTGTTTCTAAAACTGTAACAGCTATGCACAGATTGTATCCCTCCATGTGTTGGATGTTTTGCTTGTCTGCTTTCCCACGAAGGTCTTCAGTTGGCAGGGTAATGCTGGCGACGCCGTCTTGGATCTACAATACAACAGAAAAAAGTCAATGGAACTGGCCTGGATACAAAACAACAACTCTACAATCAGAAAACTTGACTTTAATTTGACATTTTTGAATGTACATTTTTAAGATGATAAAGTGAACTCACAGAAGTCTTGTTTTCCAGGCCAGGTAGATGTATTCTGTTGCCTTCTATGTCTATTAGTCCAAATCTAACATAAGCTATGCCATTGACACCTTTGCCATAGGTGTACCTGCAATCAACACACATTTACTTGACATGCTATGAACAATTCACAAAACAGTCCATAAATACAATCTGCTTCTACAATCTCACCTTACAGAGACGCTGAATTGAAAGGATTCTTCTGTCACTAAATAATATGGCTTCGAAGCTGTTATCTTCACCTCAAAAGTAGGAAGAACTGAAAGAAATAGAGGTGAGCTTCACTTTGTCGTTGTTGGGCTGTATCACAGAGTCACGCAACCTATTTTTGATACTCACCATATTCCCTGACCTCAAACTCCACTGAAGAGTTGGACATGGGATGGTCGATAAAAGTGGCAACAATCTTCCAATGGCCAGCCCTGAAACATATTGACAGAGTAGTGGTCAGTGCTACTCATGTCCTGTGTTCCATAGATTTTATGTCAACATCCTACTTACGTCTCAACGTCAGGGATCATTATGTTCCTCTGAAGGAGTTTACTGGAGTGTAGAGCCTGGTTGTACACCAGCAGGCCTTTGGAGTTCTGCAGAGAGACAGTGAATGTTATATTGAGAACAGAGATTCAATATAACACAATAATACAACTTTAACATACAGATAGATGTCTTGCAAACGTACAAATATCTTGACATTGATGCTTTCTTCGACAGGCAGCAGATAGTTGTCTAATGTGAAGACCCTGAAATTGACTGGAAAAGGACAAATTGGGATTATAACTAAAATCATATATAATAGTCAACATTTTTTATTTGAGACTTTACCATTCTCTCCTGGATTGTAGATTGGTTTGTCTGTCTGGATGAAGACATAACCCTTTTTTGTTGACAAAAGGATTGTTTTTTTTTTATTTAAGAAGTCATTGCTCTCTGCGGCCAGTTGGATATATGGCACAATTGTCTTTGTTTTTCCTATGTTTTTGATTGCCTCTTCGTACAGGCTAGGAACGACCTGTAAAACATGATAATAGAGGCAGAATCATATAAATGCACATTCCAGTAGTTCCATAGGGTATGAAAGGAGGTTAGCATTCTGCATACTTACACTCATTTTCACCACCTCCTGATAGCCATTGGCTTCATTGAGAGTTACATGCTTTTTTCCAGACAGAACTTTATTATTGTCAGTTTGGTACAGGAAGTATAGTGTAATCTGTGTAGGCTTGATAGCTCCCTGGAGCTGTACTGTCACTGTCTCCTCTACTCCCAGGTGGACTATGTTGGGAGCAGTGATGAGACATCTGCAAACACACACAAACACACACACACAAACACACACACGAACACAAACAAACACACACAAAAACACAAACAAACACACACACGAACACAAACAAACACAAACAAACACACACACGAACACAAACACACACACGAACACAAACAAACACACACACACACACAAACACAAACAAACACACACACGAACACACACAAACAAACACACACACGAACACAAACAAACACATGCAGGAATAAGCAGGTGGGAGGATAATTTCATACAAATAGTGAAACAGACAAAAAAAAATGTTTTATATAATACTTTACTAAATATATTCACATCACCAAATAATTGTTTAAAATACACTGTTTGCAATGAACGTCAGCAGTAGCCTCAACAACACTCTGTAGGGTAGCACCATGGTGTAGCCAGAGGACAGCTAGCCAGAGGACAGCTAGCCAGAGAACTGCTAGCCAGAGGACAGCTTGCCAGAGGACAGCTAGCAAGTGGACAGCTAGCCAGAGGACAGCCAGCCAGAGGACAGCCAGCCAGAGGACAGCTAGCCAGAGGACAGCTAGCCAGAGGACAGCTTGCAAGCGGACAGCTAGCCAGAGGACAGCTAGCCAGAGGACAGCTAGGCAGAGGACAGCTAGGCAGAGGACAGCTTGCCAGAGGACAGCTTGCCAGAGGACAGCTTGCCAGAGGACAGCTTGCAAGCGGACAGCCAGCCAGAGGACAGCCAGCCAGAGGACAGCTAGCCAGAGGACAGCTTGCCAGAGGACAGCTAGCAAGCGGACAGCTAGCCAGAGGACAGCTTGCCAGAGGACAGCTAGCAAGCGGACAGCTAGCCAGAGGACAGCTAGCCAGAGGACAGCTTGCCAGAGGACAGCCAGCCAGAGGACAGCTAGCCAGAGGTGGAAAAAGAACCCAATTGTCATACTTGAGTAAAAGTATAGATACCTTAATAAAAAGTTACTCAGGTGAAAGTCCCCCAGCAAAAAACTACTTGAGTAAAAGTCTAAAAGTATGTGGTTCTAAATATAGTTATGTATCAAAACTAAATGTAATTGCTAAAATATACTTAACTAAAAGTAAAAGTATAAATCAATTCAAATTCTTTGTATTAAGCAAAGCAGACACCACTGCAGCTAGCTTCTGTGCTCCTCTGGATACACAGATGCAGACAGTGTAGAAATAACAAGAGTTTATTACAACCACGGGGGCAGGCAAACGACAGGTCAAGGCAGGCAGGGGTCAGTAATCCAGGAAGGGTGTAATGGTTCCAGAACGGCAGGCAGTCTCAGGGTCAGGGCAGGAAGGGGTCAGTAATCCAGGAAGGGTGTAATGGGTCCAGAAAGGCAGGCAGTCTCAGGGTCAGGGCAGACAGAACGGTCAATACCGGGAAGGACTAGAAAACAGGAGCAGGGAAACAGGCAGGAACAGGGAAACAGGCAGGAACAGGGAAACAGGCAGGAACAGGGAAACAGGCAGGAACAGGGAAACAGGCAGGAGCAGGGAAACAGGCAGGAGCAGGGAAACAGGCAGGAGCAGGGAAACTGTCAGGAGCAGGGAAACTGTCAGGAGCAGGGAAACAAAGGCTGGCAGGTTTTACGAGCAAAACAAACTGGCAACAGACAAACCGAGGACACAGGTATAAATACACAGGGGATAATGAGGAAAATGGGCGACACCTGGAGGCGGGTGGAGACAATCACAAAGATAGGTGAAACAGACTTCAATACAAAACCTAGGAGGCTCTTGGTTCTCACCCCTTTCCATATACTTACACAGTAATTATGAATACTTCCAGAGGACTTCCTCCAACCTATCTGTGCTCTTACAGCATGAACTGACATGTTGTCCACCCAATCAAAGGATCAGAGAATTAATCGAGCACTGAAAACATAAGCTACAGCTAGCTAGCACTGCAGAGAAAACAATATGGTGACTAGTTGACTTAAAGAGAGAGAAAGGCAATAGTTGAACCGTTTTGTTAAGTCAAGTTAAGCTTTTGGTTTACACTGTACACTGCACTGCATGATTGTAGCGGGTTAACTAATGCTCTAGTTCCAGTAACTATGTTGACTTGACGTTAGCTAAAATGGTGACACCGATGTAGACTGTGCATAGCGGTTAGAGGCTATGATATGAAGGTCTGGCTTGGAAAGGTTTTATTGCCTGGTCATAGACAGCTGACGTGTTGTGTTGTCCACAAGCGAATGGAAATGGTGAGAGGAGGAGAGCGTGTAGATGCGAGAAGGAATTATCCAACGATCAAAGGGATCATGCGGATTTATGTGGCTGCTATGAAAGTGAACTGTGTTTGTGTTTGATCAAGGGTGTATTCCTTCCGCCGATTTTGTTGAAAAACTTTTCTTAAACGAAAGCAAACATAATGAAACAGGGATAAACATACCCGTATTTGTCAAATAGAAACTGTTGTTTGCAGCTGTTGGACTAATGATTACACTCTAGATCAGCTAGATGCAGGCAAAATTGTGCAAGGCGATATTGAATGTATCCGTGTCTGTCACCTTGATTGCTCAAATTTCTCTCGACCTGTGCAACTACGTTGTAAAATTACATTCATAGACTAGGTTACAGAAACCTCATGCTGGGTATAGGGAACATTTGAGTATCATGCAGTAACCCAAATCTATCGATGTTACATTGATTTGGGGGAATGGAATGTGAATGACAGTCATCCAATATGCTGTAATAGAAATAAGGCCATGCTCATCCCCCAAAATATTGTCCTCCCTCATCCTAAAAGTCATCAACTGACACACACACACACACACACACACACACACACACACACACACACACACACACACACACACACACACACACACACACACACACACACACACACACACACACACACACACACACACACACACACACACACACACACACACACACACACACATTCCTCCATCGACACCTCCTTAAAGGGCCTCTTGTACTCCTCCAACTACACAAGCTGCTTGTCTACATCTCTTCCCAAGAAATAATCACAACATCTCTTCCCAAGAAATCATCACAACATCTCTTCCCAAGAAATCATTACAACATCTCTTCCCAAGAAATCATCACAACATCTCTTCCCAAGAAATAATCACATCATCTCTTCCCAAGAAATCATCACAACATCTCTTCCCAAGAAATCATCACAACATCTCTTCCCAAGAAATCATCACAACATCTCTTCCCAAGAAATCATCACAACATCTCTTCCCAATAAATCATCACAACATCTCTTCCCAAGAAATCATCACGACACCACTTCCCAATAAATAATCACGACATCTCTTCCCAAGAAATCATCACGATACCACTTCCTAAGAAATCATCATGACATCTCTTCCCAAGAAATCATCACAACATCTCTTCCCAAGAAATCATCATAACATCTCTTCCCAATAAATCATCACAACATCTCTTCCCAAGAAATCATCACGACACCACTTCCCAATAAATAATCACGACATCTCTTCCCAAGAAATCATCACGATACCACTTCCTAAGAAATCATCATGACATCTCTTCCCAAGAAATCCTCATGACACCACTTTCCAAGAAATCATCATGACATCTCTTCCCAAGAAATCCTCATGACACCACTTCCCAAGAAATCACCATGACACCACTTCCCAAGAAATCATCATGACATCTCTTCCCAAGAAATCATCACGACATCTCTTCCCAAGAAATCATCATGACATCTCTTCCCAAGAAATCATCACGACATCTCTTCCCAAGAAATCCTCATGACACCACTTTCCAAGAAATCATCATGACATCTCTTCCCAAGAAATCCTCATGACACCACTTCCCAAGAAATCAACATGACACCACTTCCCAAGAAATCATCACAACATCTCTTCCCAATAAATCATCACAACATCTCTTCCCAAGAAATCATCACGACACCACTTCCCAATAAAAATCACGACATCTCTTCCCAAGAAATCATCACGATACCACTTCCTAAGAAATCCTCATGACATCTCTTCCCAAGAAATCCTCATGACACCACTTCCCAAGAAATCACCATGACACCACTTCCCAAGAAATCATCATGACACCACTTCCTAAGAAATCATCATGACATCACTTCCCAAGAAATCATCATGACACCACTTCCCAAGAAATCATCATGACATCACTTCCCAAGAAATCATCATGACACCTCTCCCCCTACTTATTTTGCAATTGGTCAGGGGTCTGATGGGATGGGGCAGCTCACCTGTCTGTCTGTTCTGATAGTGCCCCCACGGGGCGCACACACACACACACACACACACACACACACACACACACACACACACACACACACACACACACACACACACACACACACACACACACACACACACACACACACACACACGCTTTAGTAATATTTGAGAACACGACAGAAAATGACCAATGATGCAAGTAAAATATATCTACAAAGAATTAGCATGGATAGAACATAACTCACATTGGGTTCTGCTCACAAACTGCAGTCAGTGCAGCCATGATCAGAAGCAGTGTGTTCCTCATCGTTCTGCTTTACCGTCTGATCTGTATCATGCCACTGGAACAAAAGTCTTCTTTTCTTGTCCCAACCCCAAAATATTTAACAAAATACTGTCGAAGTTATCTGTAAAGCAGCTATGTCTGTAATGTTCCAGTTTGTGAGTGCAGCTGCAGCTCACAGAGAACAGGGTGCAGGATCTCAAATCGCACCCTATTCCTTACATAGTGCACTACTTTTAACCAGGGCCCATAGGGAATAGGGTGCCATTTGGGATGCACTCAGCATCAACACCTCCTCTAGCCCACCTAACTCTCCTCCTCTCAGCTTCTTTGACTCTAGTCTTGGCATTGGAGAAGGAACGTTATGAAATAAATCACGTGTTTTCCCAGAAACAAGATTTTGCTTGTGTCCCAAATTGATTCCTATTCCCTACATAGTAAACTATGTTTGATCAGAGCCCTATGGGCTCTGGTCTGAAGTAGTGTGATATACAGGGGCTCGGGGAGGGAATAAGGTTCCATTTGGGAAGTAGCCTTTCCCAAAAAGCCCAAATACATACACAACATCTGTTTTTCAAACAAGACAGCAGTCTGATTTTCTTCAAAACACTTTATTTGCAGACCACTTTGTGCTTTAGGTCTATGTTACAAATACTTAAAGCACATATGCCTTTAACATTGACAATTCCCAAAACATCCAAACGGTATATTTATTTGCAATACATATGTGTGTATATATACAGTACCAGTCAAAAGTTTGGACAAACCTACTCATTTTCTACATTGTAGAATAATAGTGAAGACATCAACACTATGAAATAACACATATGGAATCATGTAGTAACCAAAAAAGTGTTAAACAAATCAAAATATATTTTATATTTGAGATTCTTCAAAGTAGCCACCCTTTGCTGTGATGACAGCTTTGCACACTCTTGGCATTCTCTCAACCAGCTTCACTTGGAATGTTTTTCCAACAGTTTTGAAGGAGTTCCCACATATTCTGAGCACTGCTTTTCCTTCACTTTGCGGTCTAACTCATCCCAAACCATCTCAAATGGGTTGAGGTCAGGTGATTGTGGAGGCCAGGTCATCTGATGCAGCACTTCATCACTCTCCTTCTTGGTCAAATATACCTTACACAGCCTGTAGGTGTGTTGGGTCATTGTCCTGTTGAAAAACAAATGATAGTCCCACTAAGCCTGATTTATGCAGTCTCACCTGAACAGTTGATGTTGAGATGTGTCTGTTACTTGAACTCTGTGAGGCATTTATTTGGGCTGCAATCTCTGATGGGTAACTCTAATGAACTTATCCTCTGCAGCAGAGGTAACTCTGGGTCTTCCATTCCCATGGCGGCCCTCATGAGAGCCAGTTTCATCATGGCGCTTGATGGTTTTTGCGACTGAACTTGGAGAAACTTTCCAGATTTGTTTAACACTTTTTTGGTTACTACATGATTCCATATGTGTTATTTCATAGTCCTGATGTCTTCACTATTATTCTACCAAGTAGAAAATAATAAAAATAAAGAAAAACCCAGGAATGAGTAGTTGTCTCCAAACCTTTTACTGGTACAGTACATGTTTCTGTGTGTGTGTGTGTGTGTGTGTGTGTGTGTGTGTGTGTGTGTGTGTGTGTGTGTGTGTGTGTGTGTGTGTGTGTGTGTGTGTGTGTGTGTGTGTGTGTGTGTGTGTGTGTGTGTGTGTGTGTGTATACACTCACACACACATTAAATGCATTCAACAAAATCCTGAAATCATAATGGTGATGGTAGTAACATGATTTAAAATCAAGATATAAAATCAGCAAAACATAAGCATATTAAAATATAAAGAAATATTGGTATTCAATACTACTTTAGCAGTATGATATTGTAAGTTGCATAGCATTTATGTTTTAAAAAATAAAACAGCCAACAATATACACATCTGAAGTTTATAAAGCAGTGGGTATATGTATTCAGCATCTATCGATACAGTATGGAGGTCATTGTATGTTATCTTTGTATTATGACTGGGGCATCCATTGACAAGGGGATGGTCTATACCTTCCCTTTATGCATCATTTCAGTGTAAACGTGGCAACCATGTCTGTAACATATTTTATGGGTTTTGTGGCTAAATAGAACATTATCTGTAGAGGGAAACAAATATTAGATCTTCATTATTGGCAATCCCTATGGAATATGTGATCAAATAAATACATATTTCTGTAATGTTGTAACGATAATATCTCGAAAATCTGTGACTTAGATCGTAGTAGCTCATAGTTGGTTTCCCTTTAACTGGATTGTGATAAAACATATTCAGCAGTCCCAAATTGTGCCCAATTCTCAATATCGCACAATACATTTGACGAGGGCCCCGCTGGTCAAGAGTAGTGCACTATAAAAGTAGTGAACAATAAAGGGAACTGGGACACACTCATCTTCATGGATCATTAAGAATGTTTTTATCATACGATACAAAATATGATGTAAAACCTTTGGAGGACATTTAGTACAGATCAGTCACCTTGTAGCCCTGTAGAGAAATAGTGTGCCCAGAATGGCATGGTGCCTTTTGGGACACAGACATAGACATAGCTATGAGTTCTTACCACTAAGAATCACTGACCAAAGAAATCCCTGACCATGCTGAACAGATACAGACACAGAACATAGTATGTTCTATGTACTGTACTTCTATCTATGCTGTTTGTGCCTAGTGGATCCATCCAGAGCTGCTATAAACTGTACATTGCAGACCAGCTGTCTTTAAAATCAACTCACTAGGGGAGAGTGGGGTAAGTTGAGCCATTCTTGTCTCTAGGAAACCACACACAAAATTAATCATTTGACCAAATATTTGGGAAGAGATCATCATTTCATGAAAGTCTGTGAAGGAAGAAACCACATGGAAAAAGTGGTAAGCAAGTTAGATCCAAAAAGGATTTTCACCAAGTCAAATTAATTTGTTTTAAGAGTTTAGAGGTTTCATGATAGTTGTAACTAAACCAAAGTCGATCATTTAAAGATTTTTCTATACATCAGTTGGGGTGTCTATAAGCTTCAATATGAGGTCCTAAACCTAGCATGAAAGTGCATCCTTGTACGTAGCTGTGTGGGCTAATAAAGTCAAAATGTTTTCAATGGGGTAAGTTGAGCAAATGGTTGAGCCAATGGCAGGTTGAGCAAATTGAAATGTTTTCTTCCCAGGCCTAAAGCAAGGCATTATCTCTTTCGATTTGGGAAATAAAGATATGCATGGTTTTTTAAAAAGGTAGTGGTAATATTTCTTTCAGTGCAGAAATTTGTAGGGGTAAGTTGTGCCAAGATACCAAGTTTTGTGGACAAGCTATGTTTTTCAAAACTGTAATGTTTACATGAATTCTGATTATTTACAGGGATACACAACATCCTGAAATATATGTATACTGAACAAAAATATAAACGCAACATGTAAATTGTTGGTCCCGTGAGCTGAAATAAAAGACCATAGAAATGTTCCATACGCACAAAAAGCTTATTTCTCTCAAATTGTGTACACAAATTTGCTTACATTCCTGTTAGTGAGCATTTCTCCTTTGCCAAGATAATCCATCCACCTGACAGGTGTGGCATATCCAAGAAGCTGATTAAACAGCATGATTATTACACAGGTGCACCTTGTGCTGGGGACAATAAAAGGCCACTCTAAAATGTGCAGTTTTTTCACACAACACAATGCCACAGATGTGTCTGTGGCAGTTTTGATGGAGCGTGCAATTGGCATGCTGACTGCAGGAATGTCCACCAGAGCTGTTGCCAGAGAATTGAACGTTCATTTCTCTACCATAAGCCACCTCCAATGTTGTTTTAGAGAATTTGGCAGGATGTCGAACCAACCTCACAACAGCAGACCATGTGTTACCACGCCAGCCTAGGACCTCCACATCTGGCTTCTTCACCTGCGGAATTGTCTGAGACCAGCCACCCGGACAGGTAATGAAAATGAGGAGTATTTTGAGATGTACAGCACTTTGAGATATCAGCTGATGTACGAAGGGCTATATAAATAAATTTGATTTGATTTGATATTTTTGTCTGTAATAAAGCCCTTTTGTGGGGAAAAACTCATTCTGATTGGCTGAGCCTGGCTCCCCAGTGGGTGGGCCTGGCTCCCAAATTGGTGGAATTATGCCCTCCCAGGCCCACCCATGGCTGCGCTGCCCTGCCCAGTGTTGAAAATCCATAGATTAGGGCCTAATGAATTCATTTCAATTGATTGATTTCCTTATATGAACTGTAACTCGTTAAAATCGTTGAAATTGTTGCATGTTGTGTTTATATTTTTGTTCAGTATAGATATCTTTGTTAGAAAGAATACTATATTTCCCTTGACACAGTGATGCTGAATGTAAAAAAATGGGTCAATTTACCCCACTCTTCCCTACAGGATATACAGTACCGTTTCTCATTAGATCATTATATTCAGTGCTGTACTGTATGTATTCAAATACAGGACCACACTGATATTCCCTATATGGCACCCTAATTCCTTCTGGACACTGAACAAAAGTAGTGCACTATATAGGGAATAGGATGCCATTTGGGACGCCCCATAGTCATTACAACCATGATTGAGACTATTGAGAGAACAATTGAGACTATTGAGAGAACAATTATCCGAAAAACAATGTATGATAAACTTGGAACTCTGGATAGAAAAAGTCTGAATTACCTACAGTAGATTTGACACATTTTCCCCCACAATTTCACCCAAACCTGCTTTACATAGTATTATACAAGTTTAAACAATTATAAAATCAAAGGCAGGCACAAATGATAGATAACCATTAATACATACAAAACAAATAGAAAGTGTTTCTTTAGCACCTACTGTAGGGGTCCTATACATCACATAGAATAACCATGTGATGGAAACAATCTAAGCACTTGTCCCAAATTACACCCTATTCCCTAAATAGTGCACTACTTACAGTGCAAAATAGGGAATAGGGTACCATTTGGGATGCATGTTACAGTATAACATCCAGTGGATTCTTAGGCACCTGTTGAACTTCAACATGAATCAGTCTCCATACTTCAGTACAGAGAACAGACCTGGGTTCAAATACTATTTTAAATCATGTAAAATACTTAAGCTGTGATGAATTGAGCTTGCCTGTTGTAATGGAACCAATATAAATGTCCCACTGGGCACTCCTGGCAGGCTAAAGCAAATATATTTTAACGATTTCAAATAGTGTTTGAACCCAGGTCTGACAGAGAGCTACAATAGGACATTACAGTAGGACATTATTGTAGGACATTACAGTAGGACATATTCCCAGTGTTAGCAGACTATTGACAGTGGCTTGACACGGGATAACAAACACACGTTAACAACTATGACAGTTCTATGCCAATTTTGCGTTCATACTGAATACTGAATACCAGGAATACCGGTATTCGACTCTGGGCCTGGAAGGTAGAAACACTTCTGGCTTTCATTCTTTCCTTCTAATCAGGAACTGTTTACATTGTGGGCCACTCTAGCCAATCAGTAACATTAATCAATCAATCAGTCAATCAATGAATTACAAGGTAGAAAAGACAACCATCAGTGTTGCTGCCCTACAGGCCTGGAGCTGAATAGCCGTGCTACATGGTCTTTTACCAACTCACTGGACCACCATCCATCCTACAGGCCTGGAGCTGAATAGCCGTGCTACATGGTCTTTTACCAACTCACTGGACCACCATCCATCCTACAGGCCTGGAGCTGAATAGCCGTGCTACATGGTCTTTTACCAACTCACTGGACCACCATCCATCCTACAGGCCTGGAGCTGAATAGCCGTGCTACATGGTCTTTTACCAACTCACTGGACCACCATCCATCCTACAGGCCTGGAGCTGAATAGCCGTGCTACATGGTCTTTTACCAACTCACTGGACCACCATCCATCCTACAGGCCTGGAGCTGAATAGCCGTGCTACATGGTCTTTTACCAACTCACTGGACCACCATCCATCCTACAGGCCTGGAGCTGAATAGCCGTGCTACATGGTCTTTTACCAACTCACTGGACCACCATCCATCCTACAGGCCTGGAGCTGAATAGCCGTGCTACATGGTCTTTTACCAACTCACTGGACCACCATCCATCCTACAGGCCTGGAGCTGAATAGCCGTGCTACATGGTCTTTTACCAACTCACTGGACCACCATCCATCCTACAGGCCTGGAGCTGAATAGCCGTGCTACATGGTCTTTTACCAACTCACTGGACCACCATCCATCCTACAGGCCTGGAGCTGAATAGCCGTGCTACATGGTCTTTTATCAACTCACTGGACCACCATCCATCCTACAGGCCTGGAGCTGAATAGCCGTGCTACATGGTCTTTTATCAACTCACTGGACCACCATCCATCCTACAGGCCTGGAGCTGAATAGCCGTGCTACATGGTCTTTTATCAACTCACTGGACCACCATCCATCCTACAGGCCTGGAGCTGAATAGCCGTGCTACATGGTCTTTTATCAACTCACTGGACCACCATCCATCCTACAGGCCTGGAGCTGAATAGCCGTGCTACATGGTCTTTTATCAACTCACTGGACCACCATCCATCCTACAGGCCTGGAGCTGAATAGCCGTGCTACATGGTCTTTTATCAACTCACTGGACCACCATCCATCCTACAGGCCTGGAGCTGAATAGCCGTGCTACATGGTCTTTTATCAACTCACTGGACCACCATCCATCCTACAGGCCTGGAGCTGAATAGCCGTGCTACATGGTCTTTTATCAACTCACTGGACCACCATCCATCCTACAGGCCTGGAGCTGAATAGCCGTGCTACATGGTCTTTTATCAACTCACTGGACCACCATCCATCTTACAGAACAGAGGCATCTGCTGCTTTAGCACCTTTGGACAAATCATAAATGTTTTTGGGATCAAGTGTGACATCATAAAACAAAGCAATAATAAATGTAGGCAAGTGCCTTAAACAGAACAGGTTACAGGTACTTCCCTAGTTGGGGCTGTCTCCCCATATAGATAGATTGTTTTACCTCTATGGTCTCCCCTACAGCAGAGCAGAAGAGCTGCAAGATTTCAAGTAGGTTTTTGTACAGAACTAAACTCTCATTGTTGATTGTGTTGTTTCAGTTGTCCCATCCCTCTCTTTATGTCCCAATGTAAAAAAAACAACAAATAGGCACATAAAAAATATATCTGTCAGCGTTTATTTTTATGTGGTGAATGTCTGTCTGTCAGTCAGTCTGTCTGTCTCAGTGGCCGTGTCGAAGGAAGTCTGTCTGTCTATCAGACCTCTGAGCTGTCCAAGCCACCGCTAGTGAACCCTGATGTTATCATGGGCTCAGTGGAGCATGACGTTGCCGTGGGAACCTCCATCTTCTTCTTTTCCTGTCTGGACCGTACGGTTAGCACTATGACGATGATGATGAGGATGGTGAGGAGGAGGCCCACCAGGATCCCTATGATCAAGACCAGGCCGTCCTCGCTCTCCACAGGATGGTTCAGCTCCCTGGGCACCACACCCCGAGTGAGGACCTCCCGGTCAGGGCTGGTGCGGCGCTGGCGGCTAAGGTCCAGGGAAATATGGAGAATATTGGTGCCACGGTTGTTGTCCAGGCCGATGTCCTCTGTTAGGTCTGGCACCCCGTTTGCTGACCGCCTGGAGCGAGACTGGGACTGGGACTGGGACTGGGACTGTCCTCCTGCAGCCATAGTTTGACGCTGGGTTTCTCTGTCCATGCTGCTGTGTTGGGTCAGGGAGTGGCCTCCTGCAGCCATACTGCTGTGTTGGGTCAGGGAGTGGCCTCCTGCAGCCATACTGCTGTGTTGGGTCAGGGAGTGGCCTCCTGCAGCCATACTGCTGTGTTGGGTCAGGGAGTGGCCTCCTGCAGACATACTGCTGTGTTGGATGAGTGTGTGGTACTCCAGACTTCTCTTCCCGATGCCCCTGTTGGCATTCTCTCTGGAGCGGACAGTGTAGATGGTGTGGATGAACCACTCTCTCCCTGCTGACACCTGGACACCAGTGGAACAGGGTTAGTCATAAGGGCTGCGTAGTTCACTTGACAATGAAAGGAACAATTTGATCATTGAAAGGAACAATTGATCATTAAAACTAGAGTATTTCATTGAAACAATAACAAAGCGACACCCTGCCTCTGTTTTGGGCCTGGAGAAATGTCATGACTCCGAAATTCATCAACAGTTGAACCAAGCTCATGAGGCATTTACAAGTATAAGTTATATTCGTCAAGAATCAATGGGTGTATATCATTCATTTACAAGTTAAAGCCGTGGAAGAGTGTTATAAATAGGAATTAGACAGGGATGTTTCTTCTCCACTATTCTTTTCACGCTTGCTATAGAACCACTGGCAGAAAGAATACATCAAGATTCAAAGATAACAGGAATTGTCATCGATAAATAGTGTGGTGTAAATAAGCAGGATGTGTGTTGTGTTCTGCTGCGTAGGGTCCAGGAACTACCTGGAACAGTGCTGTAGAGTCCATACTGAAGCCGTCAGATCCAGGCTGTCTGACCAGGGCCAGGGCCTGAGGGTCGTCTACAGCCAGCAGAGCCCTGAACCCCACGCTACCAAACGACCTGGCCTGGGTCTCTGGCTGGGCCTTATCCTGGAGGAGGAGAGGGAAACACTAGTAAACACTGTACCAACATTGGACCGTGTCAAGGTCTATAGGGTATTTATGTGAATTTACCCTGTACTACGTCCTTGTCTGCATCTCTAATGATCCCCACATAATGCACTACAGGCCCTGTACTGTACTGTACTTACGATGATCTTGAATCTGTAGAGCAGCGAGGGAGCATCAGCCAGACAGCCATACTCATTGTTGTTGGGGTTGTACTTGGGCACGTATCCATCCGCGCCGGTGCACAAGAAGACCTTCTCTATGTTACAGATAAAGGAATCTCCCAGGTTCTGGACTGGATCCACCATCACTCTGCCATAGATCATATCCCCTGGGAGGAGATCAGCTGTGAGTTAATACAGTAATGAATCAATCAATCAAACAGATAGTCAATGGGGCTACCTCCATCCCAAATAGCACCCTATTCCCTATGTAGTGCACTACTTCTAATCAGGACCCATGAGAAGGTGGTGTGTGTGAGAAGGCTGTGTTTATTTGTAGCGTTACAGTACCCTGTGAGAAGGCTGTGTTGGTTTGTAGCGTTACAGTACCTTGTGAGAAGGCTGTGTTGGTTTGTAGCGTTACAGTACCCTGTGAGAAGGCGGTGTTGGTTTGTAGCATTATAGTACCTTTTGAGAAGGCTGTGTTGGTTTGTAGCGTTACAGTACCTTGTGAGAAGGCTGTGTTGGTTTGTAGAGTTACAGTACCTTGTGAGAAGGCTGTGTTGGTTTGTAGCGTTACAGTACCTTGTGAGAAGGCGGTGTCGGTTTGTAGCGTTACAGTACCCTGTGAGAAGGCAGTGTTGGTTTGTAGCGTTACAGTACCCTGTGAGAAGGCGGTGTTGGTTTGTAGCATTATAGTACCTTTTGAGAAGGCTGTGTTGGTTTGTAGCGTTACAGTACCTTGTGAGAAGGCTGTGTTGGTTTGTAGCGTTACAGTACCTTGTGAGAAGGCTGTGTTGGTTTGTAGCGTTACAGTACCTTGTGAGAAGGCGGTGTCGGTTTGTAGCGTTACAGTACCCTGTGAGAAGGCGGTGTTGGTTTGTAGCATTACAGTACCTTGTGAGAAGGCTGTGTTGGTTTGTAGCGTTACAGTACCTTGTGAGAAGGCGGTGTCGGTTTGTAGCGTTACAGTACCTTGTGAGAAGGCGGTGTCGCTCTCCTGTCCGAAGCCCATGGATCCATCAGACAGCCACAGAGATCTTTTAGACAGTAGCAACATCTGAGTGTTCAGACTGAACTCAGCCGCAACCGGGTCACTCACCTGGGATAGGACACACACAATACAAAGTTTTACCATCTTAGTATAGGGCAACACATACCATTCAGTTACCATCAGAGAACAGACCAATCACAGTGTTACCATCAGTCTACACCTGCTAAGCTGTTTCCCACTAAAGTACATCTCTGTGTGAACTCAAAGATTGTCATCTCACAGACACCTTTAATGGCACAACATTGATGTACACTCTTAGAAAAAAGGGTTCCAAAGGGGTTCTTCGGCTGTCCCCATAGGAGAACCCGTTTTGGTTTCAGGTAGAACCATTTTTGGTTCCAGGTAGAACCCTTTTGAGTTCCATGTAGAACACATTCTATAGAAGGTTCTACATGGAACCCAAAATGGTTCTACCTGCAACCAAAAATGGTTCTCTTATGGGGACAGCCGAAGAACCCTTTAAGGATCTAGAAGATAGCACGATTGTAGTAACGTTAATCCTCGGGTGATCTGACCTGCTGGAAGCGTATGTCCAGGTCGAAGGTGACAGGTTCTCTGGGGTTACAGACAGGAGGCAGGGAGTACTCCAGACTGGGGGGAGAGGTACAGGGCAGCAGCTTCACTGTGTAGGTACCTGAGTAGTCACGCACCTGGGAGAGAGAGGGGACATAAGACACAGTTATTTACTTCGGGTTGAAGCTTTATTTAATCAGGTCATTTAGAACAAATATTATCTTTTTACTTTTAGTTATTTTACACTAGTGCCGATAACACACTACGACTTAAGAACAGAATTCTGTAAATGGCATATGCTAGTCCCAAGTCTTTACACTAAAGACACAGAGAAACCAGATTTTAAAATACACTGCTCAAAAAATAAAGGGAACACTAAAATACCACATCCTAGTTCTGAATGAATGAAATATTCTTATTAAATAATTTTTTCTTTACATAGTTGAATGTGCTGACAACAAAATCACACAAAAATTATCAATGGAAATCAAATGTATCAACCCATGGAGGTCTGGATTTGGAGTCACACTCAAAATTAATGTGGAAAACCACACTACAGGCTGATCCAACTTTGATGTAATGTCCTTAAACAAGTCAAAATGAGGCTCAGTACTGTGTGTGGCCTCCACGTGCCTGTATGACCTCCCTACAACGCCTGGGCATGCTCCTGATGAGGTGGCGGATGGTCTCCTGAGGGATCTCCTCCCAGACCTGGACTAAAGCATCCGCCAACTCCTGGACAGTCTGTGGTGCAACGTGGCGTTGGTGGATGGAGCGAGACATGATGTCCCAGATGTGATCAATTGGAATCAGGTCTGGCGGGCAGGCCAGTCCATAGTATCAATGCCTTCCTCTTGCAGGAACTGCTGACACACTCCAGCCACATGAGGTCTAGCATTGTCTTGCATTAGGAAGAACCCAGGGCCAACCGCACCAGCATATGGTCTCACAAGGGGTCTGAGGATCTCATCTCGGTACCTAATGGCAGTCAGGCTACCTCACACCATGACTGACTCACACGCCAAACCAGTCATGCTGGAGGATGTTGCAGGCAGCAGAACGTTCTCCACGGTGTCTCCAGACTCTGTCACGTCTGTCACATGTGCTCAGTGTGAACCCGCTTTCATCTGTGAAGAGCACAGGGCGCCAGTGGCGAATTTGCCAATCTTGGTGTTCTCTGGCAAATGCCAAACGTCCTGCACGGTGTTGGGCTGTAAGCACAACCCCCACCTGTGGATGTCGGGCCCTCATACCACCCTCATGGAGTCTGTTGGCACATCAATGCGAGCACATTTGTGGCCTGCTGGAGGTCATTTTGCAGGGCTCTGGCAGTGCTCCTCCTGCTCCTCCTTGCACAAAGGCGGAGGTAGCGGTCCTGCTTCTAGGTTGTTGCCCTCCTACGGCCTCCTCCACGTCTCCTGATGTACTGGCCTGTCTCCTGGTAGCGCCTCCATGCTCTGGACACTACGCTGACAGACACAGCAAACCTTCTTGCCACAGCTCGCATTGATGTGCCATCCTGGATGAGCTGCACTACCTGAGCCACTTGTGTGGGTTGTAGACTCCGTCTCATGCTATCACTAGAGTGAAAGCACCGCCAGCATTCAAAAGTGACCAAAACATCAGCCAGGAAGCATAGGAACTGAGAAGTGGTCTGTGGTCACCACCTGCAGAACCACTCCTTTATTGGGGTTGTCTTGCTAATTGCCTATAATTTCCACCTGTTGTCTATTCCATTTGCACAACAGCATGTGAAATGTATTGTCAATCAGTGTTGCTTCCTAAGTGGACAGTTTGATTTCACAGAAGTGTGATTGACTTGGAGTTACATTGTGTTGTTTAAGTGTTCCCTTTATTTTTTTGAGCAGTGTATATACTCTATATTGATAACCCAGTGTTAAAGATAAAATAAAATAAGATGTTGTCCTCACAGCGAAGTCTGATGTAAAGGTCCACTGCTGCATGGGCTGGTTGTAGGTGGGCTCGCTCCTCACCAGGCTGAGGTTAAAGGTCACCCCAGGGTGGTCCGCACACATCACCATGGACGACAGAGAGGACGCTGGGTACAGACACAGGTAAGGCTAATAGAGAACTGAAGGGGAATATGTACAGATTCAAGCGTGTCAGAGTAGGAGTGCTGACTTAGGAACAGTTTTACATCACAATGTTTAAGATTACATGGACCTGATCCTAGATCAGCACTCCTACTCTGAGACACTTGATACATACGGTGGGTTACTAGTTTAAGCCCATGGATGTACTGTATGAAAAGAGTAGATAATGTGAACATACCAGAGTGTGATATGACAAACAGTCCTCTGAATCGAGCCTCTGTTCTGAAGTTGACCACCAGACGACCCTGTTCGTTGATACGCATACTGGTGGGGTACAGGGCTCCTACAGAATACAGCCGGTCAGTCTCCCTGTCACACCGACCTAACACATCCCTACTAGTATAGCCCACCCATTGAGAAAGGTGCAGTAAAGGCCACCTGCAGAATGCACCCCGTCGGTCTCACTGTCACACCAAACTAACACATCCTCATTCATTGCTGTAACATAACAATATCATCTGTGCTCAAAGCACACCAGACAGTGTTGTATTTGTTTGTTTGTTTTTGCCTCATTCTGTAAAGAGTGAAATTACTTTTGAATATATTTCATTTGATGTGAGACTTGCCTTGTAGCTCAGCCTCAGCAGGGCTACCGATGCCGTCCCGCCACAAGATGGCAGTGTCGTATACGAAGGTGAGTCGTAGCTCAGACTGCAGGTCAAAATGCTGCCAGCCCCCTGCCCCCACCGGGGAGTGGAACACATAGGAGACGTGGAGGGGCACCCGGAGAGTCACATAAGACTGGACCAGGTTCAACACCTAGAGAGATACATACATCAAATCAAGCTGCATTTAAACATCAATATACTTTACAGTAACACAGAATACTAGCAATAGTAGGTAGGTTCAAGCTACAGAGAGACAGGAAAAAGAGGGAGAAATAAAGAGAGAGAAATAGAGAGAGGAAAACAAAATAGTGAGAGAAAGAGAGAAAAATAGAGAGAGAGCGAGAGAAAGAAAGAGAGAGAGAGAGCACACAAAAACTATACATACTTCGGCCTAAACATCAGTGCCACAAATTCAACATACCAATTAAGACCTGGCTACAAATACTTGAATCCGTTATAGAACCCATTGCCCTTTATGATTGTGAGGTCTGGGGTCCGCTAACCAACCAAGAATTCACAAAATGGGACAAACACCAAATTGAGACTTTGCATACCAGAATTCTGCAAAAATATCCTCATTGTACAACGTAGAACACCAAATAATGAATGCAGAGCAGAATTAGGCCGATACCCACTAATTATCAAAATCCAGAAATGAGCCGTTACATTTTTACAACCACTTAAAAGGAAGCGATTCCCAAACCTTCCATAACAAAGCCTTCACCTACAGAGAGATGAACCTGGAAAAGAGTCCCCTAAGCAAGCTAGTCCTGGGGCTCTGTTCAAAAACACAAACACACCCCACAGAGCCCCAGGACAGCAACACAATTAGACCAAACCAAATCACAAGAAAACTAAATATAATTACTTGACACATTGGAAAGAATTTACAAAAAAACAGCTGCACTTACTAACCTCCTGCCAAACATATTTCCCTCAGATTACACAGACCCACAAAGAATTCGAAAATGAATCAAATTTTGATAAACTCCCATATCTATTGGTTGAAAGACAATACCACAGTGTGCCATCACAGCAGCAAGATGTTTGACCTGTTGCCACAAGAAAAAGGCAATTAGTGAAGAACACCATTGTAAATAGAACCTATATTTATGTTTATTTATTTTTTATTTACTTTAACTATTTGCACATCATTACAACACTGTATATAGACATAATATGGCATTTAAGTCACACCCTGACCGTAGAGATCTTTTTATTCTCTATGTTTGTTTGGTCAGGGTGTGACTTGGGTGGGAAACTCTATGTTCTGTGTTTCTATGTTTTGGCCAGGTATGGTTCTCAATCAGGGACAGCTGTCTATCATTGTCTCTGATTGGGAATCATACTTAGGCAGCCTTTTTTCCTTTTCTATTTGTTAATGGCCTGTATAGCCCTAGTAAGCTTCACGGTCGTTTTTCTTGTTTTTTTAGCGACATTTATAATAAAGAAAAATGTACGCTCATCACGCTGCACCTTGGTCCAGTCATTCTCACGACGACAGCGATCGTGACAATTTTAAATGTTTTTTTTTGGGGGGGGGCTTTGTGTGTGTAATGTTTACTGTTAATTTTTTATTGTTCATTTCACTTGCTTTGTCAATATAAACATATGTTTCCCATGCCGATAAATTCCTTACATTGAATTGAATGGAAAGAGGGGGAGAGAGAGGGAGAGAGAAATAGAGACTGATAGAAGTATTCAGTATTCAGACACACTCATAACTTAACAAATACCTCATGGGAACAGTATTCAGACCCACTCATAACTTAACAAATACCTCATGGGAACAGTATTCAGACCCACTCATAACTTAACAAATACCTCATGGGAACAGTATTCAGACCCACTCATAACTTGATGTATGATTATGGCTTGGTCTTTATCTATATTCTATAGATTCATGTGATTATGTATGTAATACATATAGCAGGTGACATATAGAGGGAGTTACGGCGGCTGACGTAGTGCTGAAGTATAGCGTGATCAATATGTGTTACTATCAGCAGACAGCATCGTACCACTTAATATACACTGAGTGTACAAAACATTAAAAACACCTGCTCTTTCCTTGACACAGACTGACCAGGTAAATCCAGGTGAAAGCTGTGATCCCTTATTGATGTCACTTGTTAAATCCACTTCAATCAGTGTAGATGCAGTGGTGGAGACAGGTTAAAGAAGGATTTTTAAGCCTTGAGACATGGATGGTGTATGTGTGTAAATGGGCAAGACAAAATCTTTAAGTGCATTTGAACGGGGTATGGTAGTAGGTGCCAGGCGCACCGGTTTGTGTCAAGAACTGCAACGCTGTTCAAGCTCAACAGTTTCCCGTGTGTTTCAAAAATGGTTCACCACCCAAAGGACATCCAGCCAACTTGACACAACTGAGGGAGGCATTGGAGACAACATGGGCCAGCATCCCTTTCAACACCTTGTAGTCCATGCCCTGACGAATTGGGGCTGTTCTGAGGGCAAAAGGGGGTGCAACACAATATTAGGAATGTGTTCCTAATGTTTTGTACACTCACTGTATATACACAGTGCTGTACTGTATGGGCTGTACTAGTACTACTGGAGCTCTTATGGATTCAAGAGGGTTTACATTGACTCTGACATTTACACTGGCCACATTTCAGAGAGATGGTATCTTTCCAAAAGAGTTGAATCCAGATATATAGCAACAATAGCAAACCATTACATTTACAACTGGTGAATGTTTGGTTGTGTTCTTCAATTATTGACTTGTCAACAATGAGGATAAAACCATCCCATTCTGAAGTTAATCATCCTATCAAGACATAACAATCCAGGCGGTTGATTTGTTCTATTGTACTTGGAACCCTTAAACAACAGTTAGACTACAGCAAGACAAAGAACCAGAGAGAAAGAGAGAGAGAGCGAATGAGATAGAAATGGAGGGAGAAAGAGAGAGAGAGCGAGAGAGACAGAAAGAGATAGAAAGGGAGAGAGAAAGCGAGAGAGACAGAAAGAGATAGAAAGGGAGGGAGAAAGAGAGAGAGACAGAAAGAGATAGAAAGGGAGGTAGAAAGAAAGTGAGAGAGACAGAAAGAGATAGAAAGGGAGGGAGAAAGAGAGAGCGAAAGAGACAGAAAGAGATAGAAAGGGAGGAAGAGAGAGAGCGAGAGAGAGAAAGAGATAGAAGGAGAGAGAGAGAGAGAGCGAGAGAGAGAGAAAGGGAGGGAGAAAGAGAGAGAGAGAGAGAGAAAGGGAGGGAGAAAGAGAGAGAGAAAGAGAGAAATGGAGGGAGAAAGATAGAGAGAGAGCGCGAGAGAGAGAAAGTGAGGGAGAAAGAGGGAGGAGAGAGAGAGAGATAGAAAGGGAGGGAGTGAGAAAGAGAGAGCGAGAGAGAAAGGGAGGGAGAACGAGAGAGAGAAAGAAAGGGAGGGAGAAAGAGAGCGAGAGAGAGAGAAAGAGAGAAATGGAGGGAGAAAGATAGAGCGCGAGAGAGAAAGGAGAGAGAGAGCGAAAGAGATAGAAAGGGAGGGAAAAAGAGAGAGAGAGATAGAAATGGAGGGAGAAAGATGGAGAGAGAGAGCGAGAGAGAGAGAAAGGAGAGAGATAAGGAAGGAGGAGAGAGAGAGTAAAGGGATTTGAATGGTATCTGCTCCATCCGGTGACCTACGAGAGGGGTACCTGTCTGCACTAGCTCTCCCTTCATGCTGGGACTTGCCTATGCCCAGGGTGAGAGAGAAGGGGGGGGAGAGAGAAAGAAGAGGAGAAAAGCGAGCGAGAGAGAGAAAGAAGGGAGAGAAGGAAAGAGGAGAGAGAGAGATCTCAGAGAACTGGTAGAACCCAGAGAGAGTTGAGGCAGATGATTTGCTGTATGACCCTGGCACTGCCTGCTGAGACCTAATGGATTCCTGTGGTCTGATAAGCTGGGGACAAAGCCTCTCACCATGACACACAGACACAGTGACAGAGTCAGTCCCAGTGAGAGGCCAGTCGGGGGCCCCAAGCTTAGTCGGACTCAGTCTCTCTGTACTCCTCAACCTCTCCACTCAGCCCCAGCCTCCCAGTCAGTCGATCAGACCCTTAAGAGCCTCTCAGGTCAGAGACAACACAGGGGCACAAATGATGTTCCTCTAGACAAGAGCTATTGAGTCTTTCTGTTTGTTCTTACTGGCCAAACTGATTGAAGCTTACAGTACAACTCATATGGATGTGACACAGGCAGACCCTGCAGTAGGGGTATGGGGTTTCTGGGTGAATAGAGACATGTCTGTAGTACCTGGCGGGGTCTCATTCTCTCTCTTAGTTATGGATCTTACTTAAAACAACACAGTGATGCTTAATGCACCTTAGTCTCTGGCTATTTATCAAATGGCAACTTATTCCCTATGGGCCCTGGTCAAAAGTAATGCATTACAAAACAAAGGGAATAGTGAGCCATTTGGGCCAGTGATACACTTTCTGTCGTTTCCCCAAGGTGTCTGCAGCATTGTGACGTATTTGTAGGCATATCATTGGAAGATTGACCATAGACTACATCTACCAGGTGCTCGCTTGGTGTCCTCCGTCGCAATTATTGCGTAATCTCCAGCTGCGTGTATTTTTCCATTTGCTTCCGAGTAGAAACCCAACTGTCACGAATGATTTATCATTGAATAGATATGTGAAAAACACCTTGAGGATTGATTCTAAACAATGTTTGCCATGTTTCTGTCGATATTATGAAGTTAATTTGGAACAAAGTTTGGCGTTGTAATGACTGAATTTTCTTTTTTTTTTCTTAGCCAAACGTGATGAACAAAACGGAGCGATTTCTCCTACACAAATAATCTTTTTGGAAAAAATGAACATTTGCTATCTAACTGAGAGTCTCATCATTGAAAACATCCGAAGTTCTTCAAAGGTAAATTATTTTATTTGAATGCTTTTCTTGTTTTTGTGAAAATGTTGCCTGCTGAATGCTATGCTTAATGCTATGCTAGCTATCAATAGTCTTACACAAATGCTTGTGTAGCTATGGTTGAAAAGCATATTTTGAAAATCTGAGATAACAGTGTTGTTAACAAAAGGCTAAGCTTGTGAGTGAATATATTTCTTTCATTTAATTTGCGATTTTCATGAATAGTCGACGTTGCGTTATGGTAATGAGCTTGAGGCTATGTTTACGCTCCCGGATACGGGATTGCTCGACGCAAGAAGTTAAAGCACCTCAGTCTGTTGTCACATGGCTGCCAGCGACTAGAAACAGCACGTCAAATCTGCAGATAGGAGGGACATTGACCAAGTTAAACCAGTGTTGGTACACAGTACTAAGGCAGACCCTGACATTCAGGATTATCAAAGTGCTGATCAACTCCGACCTCTCCCACAAAGCTCTGTCTGGTCAGAATATGAACTTATTTCAGTTTCAACGTAAACAAATGGGCTAACGCTGGATTACAACCTGTCAGACAGAAAGTCATAAAGTGTGGAGGAAGAGAAGAGAATGATGATCACCGCCTCCATAAAATATTATCTTATACTTCCTATGTATCTTAACTCATCCATGTTTGCATGCAATATCCATTTACTGTATCATTTATCTTGCAAAATGGAATTTCACTTTATAGAGAATGTAATGATATTCCATGGAGTTGGTGTCTTTTCAACCATACAATATGCTTAACCTTAAATTGTGTAAGTAGTTAGCCTCTCATAAATTCTACATGCACTGTTGATTTCTTTCCTTTACACACGCACGCACACGCACACACACACACTGCTAGGGAGCGACTAGTTGATGATCTACAGCAGGGAGGATCTGTAGCGTGAGGAGACCTTTACCACAACATGTCCTTAGCTCCTGTGTGTGTGTGGGTGTGTGTGTGTCTAGCGCGAGGAGACCTTAACCATACCAAGACCTTTGCTCTCTCTCTGCAGGCAGCTCTTCTCTCTGTAGGCATCTCTTTATGACCGCAGCCTGCTTAATTAAGTGCTAGTGAACTAATAGACTGACTGGGGTTTAACTACACTGAAGTGACTGGAGGTTTCCAAGGGAAATCTACATGACAGGAGCACTGAACCATGTGACCAGGGTTTGAGATCTCCACTCAGGGAGGGAGGGAGAGAGGGAGAGAAGGGGGGAGAGAGAGAGAGAAGTAGGGACGGAGTTTAAGACCTGTAAGAAAGGACCCTCCCTCAACACAGCAGCAGCTGTTTAAAGAGCACAGCACAAAAAAGAGCAGAAGGTTTTAATAATGCTGTGAATGTTGGAGAAGCCATTTTGACAAGATAAATAGCAGGCCTCGTGATGAGTTGTGGGAATCCATAAAGCCCTGTGTTTGGTTAGTTATTAGTGGTGAGGTTAAGATGGGCTTTAGAAGAACAACGTCTGAGAGGGGTAGCTACAGTGGGACAAAAAAGTATTTAGTCAGCCACCAATTGTGCAAGTTCTCCCACTTAAAAAGATGAGAGAGGCCTGTAATTTTCATCATAAGTACATTTCAACTATGACAGACAAAATGAGAAAAAAATCCAGAAAATCACATTGTAGGATTTTTAATGAATTTATTTGCAAATTATGGTGGAAAATAAGTATTTGGTCAATAACAAAAGTTTATCTCAATACTTTGTTATATACCCTTTGTTGGCAATGACAGAGGTCAAACATTTTCTGTAAGTCTTCACAAGGTTTTCACACACTGTTGCTGGTATTTTGGCCCATTCCTCCATGCAGATCTCCTCTAGAGCAGTGATTTTTTTTTGGGGGGGGGGGCTGTTGCTGGGCAACACGGACTTTCAACTTCCTCCAAAGATTTGTTGAGATCTGGAGACTGGCTAGGCCACTCCAGGACCTTGAAATGCTTCTTACAAAGCCACTCCTTCGTTGCCCGGGCGGTGTGTTTGGGATCATTGTCATGCTGAAAGACCCAGCCACGTTTCATCTTCAATGCCCTTGCTGATGGAAGGAGGTTTTCACTCAAAATCTAAAATTCTCCTATAGAGCTCCATTTTTATGGGACGGTCTGCCTACCCATGTCAGAGACGCAAACTCGGTCTCAACCTTTAAGTCTTTACTGAAGACTCATCTCTTCAGTGGGTCATACGATTGAGTGTAGTCTGGCCCAGGAGTGGGAAGGTGAAGGCTTGCTGGGGCTCTCTCATGCCGTCCCTGGAAGGGGTGCGTCACCTGAGTGGGTTGATTCACTGATGTGGTCATCCTGTCTGGGTTGGCGCCCCCCTTGGGTTGTGCCATGGCGGAGATCTTTGTGGGCTATACTCAGCCTTGTCTTAGGATGGTAAGTTGGTGCTTGAAGATATCCCTCTAGTGGTGTGGGGGCTGTGCTTTGGCAAAGTGGGTGGGGTTATATCCTTCCTGTTTGGCCCTGTCCGGGGGTGTCCTCGGATGGGGCCACAGTGTCTCCTGACCCCTCCTGTCTCAGCCTCCAGTATTTATGCTGCAGTAGTTTATGTGTCGGGGGGCTAGGGTTAGTTTGTTATATCTGGAGTACTTCTCCTGTCCTATTCGGTGTCCTGTGTGAATCTAAGTGTGCGTTCTCTAATTCTCTCCTTCTCTCTTTCTTTCTCTCTCTCGGAGGACCTGAGCCCTAGGACCATGCCCCAGGACTACCTGACATGATGACTCCTTGCTGTCCCCAGTCCACCTGACCGTGCTGCTGCTCCAGTTTCAACTGTTCTGCCTTATTAATATTCGACAATGCTGGTAATTTATGAACATTTGAACATCTTGGCCATGTTCTGTTATAATCTCCACCCGGCACAGCCAGAAGAGGACTGGCCACCCCACATAGCCTGGTTCCTCTCTAGGTTTATTCCTAGGTTTTGGCCTTTCTAGGGAGTTTTTCCTAGCCACCGTGCTTCTACACCTGCATTGCTTGCTGTTTGGGATTTTAGGCTGGGTTTCTGTACAGCACTTTGAGATATCAGCTGATGTACGAAGGGCTATATAAATACATTTGATTTGATTTGTTACTGATGGTAGGCTTTGTTACTTTGGTCCCAGCTCTCTACAGGTCATTCACTAGGTCCCCCCGTGTGGTTCTGGGATTTTTGCTCACCGTTCTTGTGATCATTTTGACCCCACGGGGTGAGATCTTGCGTGGAGCCCGAGATCGAGGGAGATTATCAGTGGTCTTGTATGTCTTCCATTTCCTAATAATTGCTCCCACAGTTGATTTCTTCAAACCAAGCTGCTTACCTATTGCAGATTCAGTCTTCCCAGCCTGGTTCAGGTCTACAATTTTGTTTCTGGTGTCCTTTGACAGATCTTTGGTCTTGGCCATAGTAGAGTTTGGAGTGTGACTGTTTGAGGTTGTGGACAGGTGTCTTTTATACTGATAACAAGTTCAAACAGGTGCCATTAATATAGGTCATGAGTGGAGGACAGAGGAGCCTCTTAAAGAAGAAGTTACAGGTCTGTGAGAGCCAGACATCTTGACTGTTTGTAGATGACCAAATACATATTTTCCACCATAATTTGCAAATAAATTCTTAAAAAATCCTACAATGTGATTTTCTGGATTTTTTTTCTCATCTTGTCTGTCATAGTTGAAGTGTACCTATGATGAAAATTACAGGCCTCTCTCATCTTTTTAAGTGGCACAATTTGTGGCTGACTAAATACTTTTTTGCCCCACTGTAACAGAGATGTGGCTGTAAAGGATTCTGTTGGTGAATAGGAAAATTACAAGAACTGTTACAAGAAAGAACTGGAGGTCAAATACTGAGCAAGTAAATCCTGACATCTCTTCCCAAGAAATAATCACAACATCTCTTCCCAAGAAATAATCACAACATCTCTTCCCAAGAAATCATCACAACATCTCTTCCCAAGAAATAATCACATCTCTTCCCAAGAAATAATCACATCATCTCTTCCCAAGAAATAATCACAACATCTCTTCCCAAGAAATAATCACAACATCTCTTCCCAAGAAATAATCACATCATCTCTTCCCAAGAAATAATCACAACATCTCTTCCCAAGAAATAATCACAACATCTCTTCCCAAGAAATCATCACGACATCTCTTCCCAAGAAATCATCACGACATCTCTTCCCAAGAAATCAACATGACACCACTTCCCAAGAAATCAACATGACACCACTTCCCAAGAAATCATCACGACATCTCTTCCCAAGAAATCAACATGACACCACTTCCCAAGAAATCATCACGACATCTCTTCCCAAGAAATCAACATGACACCACTTCCCAAGAAATCAACATGACACCACTTCCCAAGAAATCATCACGACATCACTTCCCAAGAAATCAACATGACACCACTTCCCAAGAAATCATCATGACACCACTTCCCAAGAAATCATCATGACACCACTTCCCAAGAAATCATCACGACATCACTTCCCAAGAAATCAACATGACACCACTTCCCAAGAAATCATCATGACACCACTTCCCAAGAAATCATCACGACATCACTTCCCAAGAAATCATCACGACACCACTTCCCAAGAAATCATCACGACATCACTTCCCAAGAAATCAACATGACACCACTTCCCAAGAAATCAACATGACACCACTTCCCAAGAAATCATCACGACATCACTTCCCAAGAAATCAACATGACACCACTTCCCAAGAAATCATCACGACATCACTTCCCAAGAAATCAACATGACATCACTTCCCAAGAAATCATCACGACATCACTTCCCAAGAAATCAACATGACACCACTTCCCAAGAAATCATCACGACATCACTTCCCAAGAAATCAACATGACACCACTTCCCAAGAAATCATCACGACATCACTTCCCAAGAAATCAACATGACACCACTTCCCAAGAAATCATCACGACATCACTTCCCAAGAAATCAACACGACATCACTTCCCAAGAAATCATCACGACATCACTTCCCAAGAAATCATCACGACATCACTTCCCAAGAAATCAACATGACACCACTTCCCAAGAAATCATCACAACATCTCTTCCCAAGAAATCATCACGACATCTCTTCCCAAGAAATCAACATGACACCACTTCCCAAGAAATCATCACAACATCTCTTCCCAAGAAATCATCATGACACCACTTCCCAATAAATAATCACGACATCTCTTCCCAAGAAATCATCACGATACCACTTCCTAAGAAATCATCATGACATCTCTTCCCAAGAAATCCTCATGACACCACTTCCCAAGCAATCACCATGACACCACTTCCCAAGAAATCATCATGACACCACTTCCTAAGAAATCATCATGACACCACTTCCCAAGAAATCATCATGACACCACTTCCCAAGAAATCATCATGACACCACTTCCCAAGAAATCATCATGACACCACTTCCTAAGAAATCATCATGACACCTCTCCCCCTACTTATTTTGCAATTGGTCAGGGGTCTGGTGGGATGGGGCAGCTCACCTGTCTGTCTGTTCTGATAGTGCCCCCACAGGCGCGCACACGCACGCACACGCACGCACGCACGCACGCACGCACGCACGCACGCACGCACGCACGCACGCACGCACGCACGCACGCACGCACACACACACACACACACACACACACACACACACACACACACACACACACACACACACACACACACAGCTCTCTCACCTGTCCGTCTGTACCGATGGTCCCTCCACAGTCTGACAGTAGCTCAGACATGTCATAGTAACTAGTGAACTCCCATAGACAAGCCTCTAGGTTGAGGTTCCTGTAGAAGCGCAGTATGCTGGATCCCCTTAGGGGGGCGCTGTACTGGTAGGGAGAGGTCTCCCCGATCACCTCAGGGTTCTTGGTGGCGTCAGTAATGAAGCCGTGGCGGGTCTTGACCTCGGTGAAGTCCAGCAGGTTAGAACAGCGGTGGTTCCCCACACGAGTACCATCAGGACTCAACGTCAGCTCAAAGTTAGACAGAGGACGGGTGGAGACCACAGGGAGCATGCCTGGGAGAGGAAAGAAGAGAGGAGAGGAGAGACAAGGGGTTAGGAGAGAGAAAGGCAGGGCCGGGAGATAGAGTGAGAAAGAATGACAGAGAGAGAGAGAGAAAGAGTGTCAGAAATAGAGCAAGAGAGAAAGAGAGAGAGAGAGAAACGAGAAGGCTCTGTATTCCTCACCGTCTATGTGTGGCATGGTGACAGTGATCTTGATGAGGTTGGGGTGGTCTGGGTCCTCTGCTCCGGTGTAGCGTAGCTTGGCAGAGAAGGGCTCAGCGCCCACTGTACCCACCACACGAGGCTGGCACATACCATTCTCTATACTGATGGAGACTATGGAGCTGCTGAGTTCCAGGCCCTCGTCTCCGTTAGAGTTCACAGCCCGGCCTGCACACTGCACCCTAGAGCCAGCCTGGAGGGAGAGACACACAGCTCACATCAATACGGTCCCTGGATCATTCACTTAGTAGTGGTGGGCATCTCACATCAATACAGCCTTCTCAATCACATCAATACAGTCAACTCAATCACATCAATACAGTCATCTCAATCACATCAATACAGTCATCTCAATCACATCAATAAAAGTTCTCAATCACATCAATACAGCCTTCTCAATAACATCATTACAGTCATCTCAATCACATCAATACAGCCTTCTCAATCACATCAATACAGTCATCTCAATCACATCAATACAGTCATCTCATTTTAACAAAGCTAATCTGAAAACAAGACTCCCTAAATTTTATCAGCATATCGATTGCGCAACCAGGGGTGGTAAAACCTTGGATCATTGTTACTCTAACTTCCGCGACGCATATAAGGCCCTGCCCCGCCCCCCTTTCGGAAAAGCTGACCACGACTCCATTTTGCTGATACCTGCCTACAGGCAGAAATTAAAACAAGAGGCTCCCACGCTGAGGTCTGTCCAACGCTGGTCAGACCAAGCTGACTCTACACTCCAAGACTGCTTCCATCACGTGGACTGGGACATGTTTCGTATTGCGTCAGATGGAAATATTGACGAATACGCTGATTCGGTGTGCGAGTTCATTAGAACGTGCGTCGAAGATGTCGTTCCCATAGCAATGATAAAAACATTCCCTAACCAGAAACCGTGGATTGATGGCAGCATTCGCGTGAAACTGAAAGCGCGAACCACTGCTTTTAATCAGGGCAAGGTGTCTGGCAACATGACTGAATACAAACAGTGCAGCTATTCCCTCCGCAAGGCTATTAAACAAGCTAAGCGTCAGTACAGAGACAAAGTGGAATCTCAATTCAATGGCTCAGACACAAGAGGCATGTGGCAGGGTCTACAGTCAATCACGGACTACAAGATGAAATCCAGCCCAGTCACGGACCAGGATGTCTTGCTCCCAGGCAGACTAAATAACTTTTTTGCCCGCTTTGAGGACAATACAGTGCCACTGACACGGCCTGCAACGGAAACATGCGGTCTCTCCTTCACTGCAGCCGAGGTGAGTAAGACATTTAAACGTGTTAACCCTCGCAAGGCTGCAGGCCCAGACGGCATCCCCAGCCGCGCCCTCAGAGCATGCGCAGACCAGCTGGCCGGTGTGTTTACGGACATATTCAATCAATCCCTATACCAGTCTGCTGTTCCCACATGCTTCAAGAGGGACACCATTGTTCCTGTTCCCAAGAAAGCTAAGGTAACTGAGCTAAACGACTACCGCCCCGTAGCACTCACTTCCGTCATCATGAAGTGCTTTAAGAGACTAGTCAAGGACCATATCACCTCCACCCTACCTGACACCCTAGACCCACTCCAATTTGCTTACCGCCCAAATAGGTCCACAGACGATGCAATCTCAACCACACTGCACACTGCCCTAACCCACCTGGACAAGAGGAATACCTATGTGAGAATGCTGTTCATCGACTGCAGCTCGGCATTCAACACCATAGTACCCTCCAAGCTCGTCATCAAGCTCGAGACCCTGGGTCTCGACCCCGCCCTGTGCAACTGGGTACTGGACTTCCTGACGGGCCGCCCCCAGGTGGTGAGGGTAGGCAACAACATCTCCTCCCCGCTGATCCTCAACACGGGGGCCCCACAAGGGTGCGTTCTGAGCCCTCTCCTGTACTCCCTGTTCACCCACGACTGCGTGGCCACGCACGCCTCCAACTCAATCATCAAGTTTGCAGACGACACAACAGTGGTAGGCTTGATTACCAACAACGACGAGACGGCCTACAGGGAGGAGGTGAGGGCCCTCAGAGTGTGGTGTCAGGAAAATAACCTCACACTCAACGTCAACAAAACTAAGGAGATGATTGTGGACTTCAGGAAACAGCAGAGGGAACACCCCCTATCCACATCGATGGAACAGTAGTGGAGAGGGTAGCTAGTTTTAAGTTCCTCGGCATACACATCACAGACAAACTGAATTGGTCCACTCACACTGACAGCGTCGTGAAGAAGGCGCAGCAGCGCCTATTCAACCTCAGGAGGCTGAAGAAATTCGGCTTGTCACCAAAAGCACTCACAAACTTCTACAGATGCACAATCGAGAGCATCCTGGCGGGCTGTATCACCGCCTGGTACGGCAACTGCTCCGCCCTCAACCGTAAGGCTCTCCAGAGGGTAGTGAGGACTGCACAACGCATCACCGGGGGCAAACTACCTGCCCTCCAGGACACCTATACCACCCGTTGTTACAGGAAGGCCATAAAGATCATCAAGGACATCAACCACCCGAACCACTGCCTGTTCACCCTGCTATCATCCAGAAGGCGAGGTCAGTACAGGTGCATCAAAGCTGGGACTGAGAGACTGAAAAACAGCTTCTATCTCAAGGCCATCAGACTGTTAAACAGCCACCACTAACATTGAGTGGCTGCTGCCAACACACTGTCATTGACACTGACCCAACTCCAGCCATTTTAATAATGGGAATTGATGGGAAATTATGTAAATATATCACTAGTCACTTTAAACAATGCTACCTTATATAATGTATATATGTATATACTGTACTCTACATCATCGACTGCATCCTTATGTAACACATGTATCACTAGCCACTTTAACTATGCCACTTTGTTTACTTTGTCTACACACTCATCTCATATGTATATACTGTACTCGATACCATCTACTGTATGCTGCTCTGTACCATCACTCATTTATATATCCTTATGTACATGTTCCTTATCCCCTTACACTGTGTATAAGACAGTAGTTTTGGAATTGTTAGTTAGATTACTTGTTGGTTATCACTGCATTGTCGGAACTAGAAGCACAAGCATTTCGCTACACTCGTATTTAACATCTGCTAACCATGTATATGTGACAAATAAAATTTGATTTGATTTTTTTGATTTGATCTCAATAACATCAATACAGTCATCTCAATCACATCAATACAGTCATCTCAATCACATCAATACAGTCATCTCAATCACATCAATACAGTCATCTCAATCACATCAACACAGTCTTCTCAATCACATCAATACAGTCATCTCAATCACATCAATACAGTCATCTCAATAACATCAATACAGTCATCTCAATCACATCAATACAGTCATCTCAATAACATAAATACAGTCATCTCAATCACATCAATACAGTCAACTCAATCACATCAATACAGTCATCTCAATAACATAAATACAGTCATCTCAATCACATCAATACAGTCATCTCAATCACATCAATACAGTCAACTCAATCACATCAATACAGTCAACTCAATCACATCAACACAGTCAACTGGATCATTCACCTAGTAGTGGTGGGCATCTAACATCAATACAGTCATCCCAATCACATCAATACAGTCATCTCAATAACATAAATACAGTCATCTCAATCACATCAATACAGCCATCTCAATCACATCAATACAGTCAACTCAATCACATCAATACAGTCAACTCAATCACATCAATACAGTCATCTCAATCACATCAATACAGTCAACTCAATCACATCAATACAGTCAACTCAATCACATCAACACAGTCAACTGGATCATTCACCTAGTAGTGGTGGGCATCTAACATCAATACAGTCATCCCAATCACATCAATACAGTCATCTCAATAACATAAATACAGTCATCTCAATCACATCAATACAGCCATCTCAATCACATCAATACAGTCAACTCAATCACATCAATACAGTCAACTCAATCACATCAATACAGTCATCTCAATCACATCAATACAGTCATCTCAATAACATAAATACAGTCATCTCAATCACATCAATACAGTCATCTCAATCACATCAATACAGTCAACTCAATCACATCAATACAGTCAACTCAATCACATCAATACAGTCAACTCAATCACATCAATACAGTCATCTCAATCACATCAATACAGCCATCTCAATCACATCAATACAGTCAACTCAATCACATCAATACAGTCAACTCAAACACATCAATACAGTCATCTCAATCACATCAATACAGTCATCTCAATCATTCACTTTAGGTCTTTTCTTTGACTGAGCCAATCCAAATTCACACTCAGTTCACTGATAATGTGTTCTCTACCTGGAAATAGACAGAGTCCAAGGTGATGATCTTGGAGGAGGAGAAGAAGGTATCAAAGTCCACCTCTCTCATGGAGCTGGTGACCCCGTCCAGGCTGGTTGGAGCGCTGACCAACCATCGATAGCGTGTCAGCGTGTCATTGATGTGCTCGCTGATGCAGATGGAGCCAGTCTTGTCGTAGTCAGGGTACTTAGGGTTACAAGCCTGAGGGAGGGAGAGAAGGAGGAGGGAGTGAGGAGAGAATGAGGAGGGAATGAGAGAGGGAGGGAGGAGAGAGGAGACAGTGTTTGGGAATGAGGCAAAATATACTGTAATATAGTCAAAGGGAAAATGTGCATTGTTCATCAACATCACTCACCTGCGCTTCAATATCAAATTAAATCCTAATTTAATCCTAATTGACATATTCCTAAACCAAATAAACAACTTAGATTTTAAAGTAAATTAAGACCAGACAGTGAATGCAATGATGCCTTGGCCTTCATCCTAAAAGGTATCCTATTCCCTATATAGTGCACTTCCCCATGGGACTCTGGCCAAACGTAGTGCACTAAACTGAGAATAGGGTGCCATTTGGGACAAACCTCTGGACTGGGAGGTTAAAAGTCCCTGACAAACCATTCTCCGTACCGTGACACAGACGACGGGGTAGCCTGCCACCAAGGGGGTATTTCTGGCCCTGGAGGTGTCGTCATACTGCAGTAAGGAGAACACCTGGGGGACGGAGGGGAAGGTGACGTCCGCCATGCTGTTGGTCTCCTCTATGTAGATAATGGCCTTATTCATCTGAGGACAGACAGAACATAAACAGATAGATCAAACATAGAAGTGTTGTCAAAGGTAGTGATGTATCAGGGGCGACTAACGCAACAACTAAACTTCTCTCTTGTTCTTGTCCCTCAGCTCTCACATTGAAGGTAAGTGAAGCGTACCCGCTTATCTGCAATATTCTCCGTTCATCCTGCTACTTGTGTCAACGTCATATTGCTGAGTCTATGTGATGTTATTGTTCCAGTGCTCACCTGCGTTTCAGCCACCATGTTCTCATCAGGTTTCAGGTGGACAGTGAAGGCTTCTCTCATCTCTCTGACTCCATCAAACAAGATCTCCACCTCGATGTAGTGCTCTGTGTCACCCTCCTTGAACTCAATGTCTGGGGTAAACAACAACAACACGGCTCTAAGTTAGAGAGGGAACATCTAAACACTGCAGATACCGAGTTACCTTATCAAGAGGATTATTTCCATAGGGTCAGGATCCCAATCAGATCACCCTGTCAGGAAAAACTCATGGCCGTAGGTAGGTAGGTGAGAGGTTGAGAGGTTGTGACATTTCTCACCTTCAGATACAGGATGGTAGTCCTCTCCTGAGGTGGCTGATCCGTCCTTGGTGTGGACGCGGACCACAGACACCTTGGAGGTGTCTCCTACCCTCAGCACTGGGATCTTCACCATGGACACCTGGCCTGCCCCGCTAGGCTCACTCACACTGAACTTAGTCTCCCCAAACTTGATGATGGCCTCTGGGGATAACATGGATGGGAGTCACAGAGTCAGACATGGAGCAGTGTGAACTCAGCAATGTTACAAACAGAGTAGAATGAGTTGAAGACACACACCCCAAAACAAATGAATTAGATGCTGACTAGCAGATTATGAACTTGAGAAAATAAGGGAAGTAATGCAATAAGTATCTGGGACTATTATAGCGTGAGCAACTTTAATTTTCCACAGGTGAAATGATTACATCTATGAGTCAGTCAGTCTTACTGTCTGCCTCGTCCTTGATCTTGACCAGAGTCTCATTCTGTTTCCCGATGGACGCTCCGAACGGAGACTCACTGCGGGGCGACCCCAACACCAGCCTCAGCTCCTCCTCCTCCTCATGCTCCGTGTCATCAACCAAGGACAGAACACACGGCTTCTCCACCTCCCCTGGAAAGAGAGGGAAGGGATAGAGAGATGGAGATGGGAGGAAAGAGAGAGAGAGAGAGAGATACAGAGAGAGAGAGATACAGAGAGAGAGAGATACAGAGAGAGATACAGAGAGAGAGAGAGAGAGAGATTAGCAAAAAGGGGTAACCAGTTGTTGAAATAAACTATACCCTTTTGGCCTACGAGGTGTTCCTTGTGTCAGTGTCTTACCAGTTTTTTTATTGTGTTTAACAGTTTAGTTTAGTGTTACCTGTTTATTTACAGTGTTGTACAAAATAGTTTTCAGTGTTACCTGTTTTTTGACAGTGTTTTACAAAATAGTTTTCAGTGTTACATGTTTATTTACAGTGTTTTACAGAATAGTTTGTAGTGTTACCTGTTTGTTTTTTGACAGTGTTTTACAGAATAGTTTTCAGTGTTACCTGTTTTTTGACAGTGTTTTACAGAATAGATTTTAGTGTTACCTGTTTATTTACAGTGTTTTACAAAATAGTTTTCAGTGTTACCTGTTTTTTGACAGTGTTTTACAGAATAGTTTTCAGTGTTACCTGTTTTTTGACAGTGTTTTACAGAATAGTTTTCAGTGTTACCTGTTTATTTACAGTGTTTTACAAAATAGTTTTCAGTGTTACCTGTTTTTTGACAGTGTTTTACAGAAGAGTTTTTAGTGTTATCTGTTTATTTACAGTGTTTTACAGAATAGTTTTTAGTGTTACCTGTTTATTTACAATGTTTTACCCAATTTGTAAGTCGCTCTGGATAAGAGCGTCTGCTAAATGACTTAAATGTAAATGTAATGTAAATGTTTTACAGAATAGTTTTCAGTGTTACCTGTTTATTTACAGTGTTTTACAGAATAGTTTTCAGTGTTACCTGTTTATTTACAGTGTTTTACAGAATAGTTTTTAGTGTTACCTGTTTATTTACAGTGTTTTACAGAATAGTTTTTAGTGTTACCTGTTTATTTACAGTGTTTTACAGAATAGTTTGTAGTGTTACCTGTTTGTTTTTTTGACAGTGTTTTACAGAATAGTTTTTAGTGTTACCTGTTTGTTTTTTTGACAGTATTTTAAAGAATAGTTTTCAGTGTTACCTGTTTATTTACAGTGTTTTACAAAATAGTTTTCAGTGTTACCTGTTTTTTGACAGTGTTTTAAAGAATAGTTTTCAGTGTTACCTGGTAGGAAGGTGATGATGGAAGCGTCTGTGTTGGGTCGTTCGTTGAAGTCCATCATAACCTGAGCGGTTCCCTGTCTGGTGTAACAGCGGACGGTTGACCTGTAACTGATGTCTCCACTACGATACACCATGACTGAGATCTGACCGGAGTTCTCATGCCCCATGTACATGGCATCACGGAACTGCACCGTGGGCACTGTTAGAGGACAATCAGATCAACACATCATCTACGTTAGATCAAGTGCATAGAGAAACAGTGTTGATCATAACCATGACATAATGTTCATAACTGTCTACAGCTGATCTTATAATGTACTATAAGCCTTTATAAAGGCTTTATAAATGCATTTATATGGACACTTACAGTAATGTAATACCAAAGTTTTCATTGGCAGCATTGTTCAATCGTCTTTACTGGTGTTGGTATGTTTCGGAGATGCCCTGTTTTGTCAGAGCAAGGTATGATATATTTCTCAACATCTGAATGAAATGCCAGTGCCCGTTTGAATCTATATTTATAGTTCATTGATAATTAGACGCATTCTGACAAATCAGATACGTGGTGACTAAATCAGCTAGGTTCACTCACAGTCAGATACGTTGTGACTCGAACTGTGTCCCGAATGGAACCCTTTTCCCCATATAGTGCACTCATTTTGACCAGATGCTATGGGGCCCTGGTTAAAAGTAGTGCACTACATAGGGAATAAGGTGGCATTTGGGACACAATATATCAGCACGATTCACTCACGGTCAGAGACGGAGTCGTTTATGAGGATGTTGGCTTTCCCCGGTTCTCCCAGGATGCCGTTCATGGGCATGCGGAGGATCAGCTCGAATGTCTCGGTCCCCTCCAGCACCGGCTGACCCAGGTCATCCAGGATGGTAACCCTGAATGTCTGCTGGCTGACCCCCGGGGCGAAGTCCAGGTTCCTGCTAATACCGACGTAGTCCACACCGGCTAGAGGAGAGGAGAAACAGTCAATACCCACTAGAGGAGAGAGAGGGACTGAGCACTCCTACTCTGAGACACTTGATACATATGGGCCTAGATCTCCTATGACTCTATAATCATCAGTAGAGGTGAGTTAGATGAAAGGAAAGACCACAACATGTTGATCAAATGTTGCTTCCTCTCAACAGTACATACAGTGAGGGAAAAAAGTATTTGATCCCCTGCTGATTTTGTACATTTGAAGTTGTCCTATCCCCTTAGCAGAAAAACACCCCCAAAGCATAATGTTTCCACCTTCATGTTTGACGGTGGGGATGGTGTTCTTGGGGTCATAGACAGCATTTCTTCTACTCCAAACACGGGGAGTTGAGTTGATGCCAAAGAGTTCCATTTTGGTCTCATCTCAACACTTTCACCCAGTTGTCCTCTGAATCATTCAGAAGTTCATTGGCATACTTCAGACGGGCATGTATATGTGCTTTCTTGAGCAGGGGGACCTTACGGACACTGCAGGATTTCAGTCCTTCACGGCGTAGTGTGTTACCAATTGTTTTCTTGGTGACTATGGTCCCAGCTGCCTTGACATCATTGACAAGATCCTCCCGTGTAGTTCTGGGCTGATTCCTCACCGTTCTCATGATCCTTGCAACTCCACGAGGTGATATCTTGCATGGAGCCCCAGGCTGAGGGAGATTGACAGTTCTTTTGTTTCTTCCATTTGCGAATAATCGCACCAACTGTTGTCACCTTCTCACCAAGCTGCTTGGCGATGGTCTTGTAGCCCATTTCAGCCTTGTGGAGGTCTACAATCTTGTCCCTGACATCCTTGGAGAGCTCTTTGGTCTTGGCCATGGTGGAGAGTTTGGAATCTGATTGATTGATTGTCTCTGTGGACAGGTGTCTTTTATACAGGTAACAAGCTGAGATTAGGAGATATTTCCCTAGGCCACCAGGATGGTGTAAACATGTTATTCATCCACTCAGAGCTATGAAGAGGCAGGGTGTTGATGGCATGGCCTTTACCCCCCTCTGAACCAGCTTTGTGTGTCCCTCTGCTTGGAACTGCTTTATAAAGCTACAGTATGTGTGTCTGCTTGGGATGGCAGTTTAGATATAAATAATATTTAGCTGAGGGCTGGAGAAGAGATAATTAAGAAGTGAGAGGGAAAGAGAGACAGTGGGGAGGGAGAGAGAAAGGGAGGAGTGAGGGAGGAGGGGAGGAGAGAGAGGAGTGAGGGGTTAGGAGGAGTGAGAAAGAGAGAGACAAAGAGAGAGAGCGAGGAAGATGAGTGTCACGGCAGATTTCCTCCTCTTCCTCTGAAGAGGTGAAAGAAGGATCGGACCAATACGCAGCGTGGTAGGTGTCCTCCATGGTTTTTTAATAAGAAAATCTCAACCTGAACACAAATACAATAAACGTGAACTAACCGAAACAGTCCCGTGTGGCACAAACACTGACACAGGAAACAATCACCCACAAAATACCCAAAGAATATGGCTGCTCAAATATGGTTCCCAATTAGAGACAAGATAGACAGCTGCCACTAATTGAGAACCAATCTAGGCAACCATAGACATACAATTTACCTAGACAGGACACAGCCCCATAAACATACAAACCCCTAGACTAGACAAAACACATAAAACCCCCATGTCACACCCTGACCTAACCAAAATAATAAAGAAAACAAAGATAACTAAGGCCAGGGCGTGACAATGAGGAGTGCTCGGGGCAGGAGATAAGAGGAAGGCTGCAGGCAGGGGGAAGGTTTTAGTTTCAGGAGATATATAGATGCTCTCTTTATCCAGACTTATACACCAGTGTGTGAGGGATTCAGTCTACATTCCTCTGTCTTTACTCAATCCACATTTATTCCCAACTCTGTCCCTCCCAACTCTGTCCCTCCCAACTCTGTCCCTCCCAACTCTGTCCCTCCCAACCTTGTCCCTCCCAACTCTGTCCCTCCCAACCTTGTCCCTCCCAACTCTGTCCCTCCCAACCTTGTCCCTCCCAACCTTGTCCCTCCCAACCTTGTCCCTCCCAACTCTGTCCCTCCCAACCTTGTCCCTCCCAACCTTGTCCCTCCCAACTCTGTCCCTCCCAACTCTATCCCTCCCAACTCTGTCCCTCCCAACTCTGTCCCTCCCAACTCTATCCCTCCCAACCTTGTCCCTCCCAACTCTGTTCCTCCCAATCCGGTCCCTCCCAACTCAGTCCCTCCCAACCTTGTCCCTCCCAACTCTGTCCCTCCCAACTCTGTCCTTCCCAACCTTGTCCCTCCCAACTCTGTCCCTCCCAACTCTGTCCCTGCCAACTCTGTCCCTCCCAACTCTGTCCCTGCCAACTCTGTCCCTCCCAACTCTGTCCCTCCCAACCTTGTCCCTCCCAACTCTGTCCCTCCCAACTCTGTCCCTGCCAACTCTGTCCCTCCCAACTCTATCCCTCCCAACTCTGTCCCTCCCAACTCTATCCCTCCCAACCTTGTCCCTCCCAACCCTGTCCCTCCCAACCCTGTCCCACCCACCCTGTCCCTCCCAACCTTGTCCCTCCCAACCCTGTCCCTCCCAACCTTGTCCCTCCCAACCCTGTCCCTCCCAACCTTGTCCCACCCAACCTTGTCCCACCCAACCCTGTCCCTCCCATCCCTGAAGGCCTACCCTCCTCTGCACCTTCCAACAGCTACCAGACTGGGGTTAAATACCAAATGGCACCCTATCTGCTATGGGTCGTGGTCAATAGCTGGGGCTGAGCAGAGCACTGTTTACATTCCAGAGGTCATATAACATCCCAACACATCCAGCCTGCGTTGCTCTGGGCGTTCTCTCTGCTTCCACACCACCAGTGACAGACAGACAAACCCTGAGGAGGACTAAAGCATATTGTTCCACCTGGTTAACCTTCCCTAAGCTCAAAATGGCTCTTCATAAATACAGTGTTAAATTCCAGTGTGCTGTAACACAAAGACAGTGTATTGTAGCACCAGTCCCCTGTGTGAGAGCAGTGCGTTGTATTGTAGGGACAGGAACGCTGACCTTCAGTAGACAGTGTGCTGTCATAGACATACAGTGTGTTGTGTTGTATTGTATCTACCTTCAGCAGAGACAGGGTCTGTTTTCCTGGAGCGTACAGTGACCGTGGCTGTTTTAGAGAGGTCAGTGCCTGTCCTATACACCTTGACCTCCACATAACCATCACTCTCATCCACACGGTAGTCTGTGCCTCCGAAGTAGAATACTGGAGCTGTGGAGGAGAGGAAACACATGAAGATGTTATACATCAGGATCATGTTTCAGTTAGTTTCGCAGCTGGATACCGTCTGATGTAATTATTGAGTTGAATTTTTAATGACCCACTTTCAACTACAATTGCTTCTGAGGACAAAATTAAATGACAACACAACACTAGTCATTACTAGCCCTTAAAGCACCTGAATTACAGTATAGTACATTTGAGTGGATGTTATTCTGTAAGATGTACAGAATGTAAATGCAAAGACTCGAAGCCTGAATGCATCTGTCATGCAGGTGAAAGAGGACCCAAAAGCGACTTGGCGAAAACAGAGTCTTTAATCCAGTAAAGTTAATACAAACAAAAAACACAACTTTCACTCGAAATGACGAGGACAAACTGGAGACTCGATCTTGAACAGCAGGTGAACAGCAGGTTGCCTCGGGAAGGCACTTGAACCAGACAGACTCAGACACCTGCTCACCACGCAGCATCTGAGGAAAACACGACACGACAGGGCGATACACAAACACAGCACGGTGAATTCTAGACAAGGAACCGACAGGACAGGAACGGAACACAAAGGAAGAAATAGGGACTCTAATCAGGGGAAAGGATCGGGAACAGGTGTGGGAAGACTAAATGATTGATTAGGGGAATAGGAACAGCTGGGAGCAGGAACGGAACGATAGAGAGAAGAGAGAGCGAGAGAGTGAGAGAGGGAGGGGGAGAGAGAGGGATAGAAAGAGGGAAAGAACCTAATAAGACCAGCAGAGGGAAACGAATAGAATGGGAAGCACAGGGACAAGACAAGATAATAAATGACAAAACATGACAGTACCCCCCACTCACCGAGCGCCTCCTGGCGCACTCGAGGAGGAATCCTGGCGGCAACGGAGGAAATCATCAATGAGTGAACGGTCCAGCACGTCCCGAGACGGAACCCAACTCCTCTCCTCAGGACCGTAACCCTCCCAATCCACTAAGTATTGGTGACCCCGTCCCCGAGAACGCATGTCCATGATCTTATGTACCTTGTAAATAGGTGCGCTCTCGACAAGGACGGGAGGGGGGAGGGAAGACGAACGGGGTGCGAAGAAAGGGCTTAACACAGGAGACATGGAAGACAGGATGGACGCGACGAAGATGTCGCGGAAGAAGCAGTCGCACAGCGACAGGATTGACGACCTGGGAGACACGGAACGGACCAATGAACCGCGGAGTCAACTTACGAGAAGCTGTCGTAAGAGGAAGGTTGCGAGTGGAAAGCCACACTCTCTGGCCGCAACAATACCTTGGACTCTTAATCCTGCGTTTATTGGCGGCTCTCACAGTCTGTGCCCTGTAACGGCAAAGTGCAGACCTCACCCTCCTCCAGGTGCGCTCACAACGTTGGACAAACGCTTGAGCGGAGGGAACGCTGGACTCGGCAAGCTGGGATGAGAACAGAGGAGGCTGGTAACCCAGACTACTCTGAAACGGAGATAACCCGGTAGCAGACGAAGGAAGCGAATTGTGAGCGTATTCTGCCCAGGGGAGCTGTTCTGCCCAAGACGCAGGGTTTCTGAAAGAAAGGCTGCGTAGTATGCGACCAATCGTCTGATTGGCCCTCTCTGCTTGACCGTTAGACTGGGGATGAAACCCGGAAGAGAGACTGACGGACGCACCAATCAAACGACAGAACTCCCTCCAAAACTGTGACGTGAATTGCGGGCCTCTGTCTGAAACGGCGTCTAACGGGAGGCCATGAATTCTGAATACATTCTCGATAATGATTTGTGCCGTCTCCTTAGCGGAAGGAAGTTTAGCGAGGGGAATGAAATGTGCCGCCTTAGAGAACCTATCGACAACCGTAAGAATCACAGTCTTCCCCGCAGACAAAGGCAGACCGGTAATGAAGTCTAGGGCGATGTGAGACCATGGTCGAGAAGGAATGGGGAGCGGTCTGAGACGACCGGCAGGAGGAGAGTTACCCGACTTAGTCTGCGCGCAGTCCGAACAAGCAGCCACGAAACGGCGCGTGTCACGCTCCTGAGTCGGCCACCAAAAGCGCTGGCGAATAGACGCAAGAGTGCCTCGAACACCGGGATGACCAGCTAACTTGGCAGAGTGAGCCCACTGAAGAACAGCCAGGCGAGTGGAAACAGGAACGAAAAGGAGGTTACTAGGACAAGCGCGCGGCGACGCAGTGTGCGTGAGTGCTTGCTTAACCTGTCTTTCAATTCCCCAGACTGTTAACCCGACAACACGCCCATAAGGAAGAATCCCCTCGGGATCAGTAGAAGCCACAGAAGAACTAAACAGACGGGATAAGGCATCAGGCTTGGTGTTCTTGCTACCCGGACGGTAAGAAATCACAAACTCGAAACGAGCGAAAAACAACGCCCAACGAGCTTGACGGGCATTAAGTCGTTTGGCAGAACGGATGTACTCAAGGTTCTTATGGTCTGTCCAAACGACAAAAGGAACGGTCGCCCCCTCCAACCACTGTCGCCATTCGCCTAGGGCTAAGCGGATGGCGAGCAGTTCACGGTTACCCACATCATAGTTGCGCTCAGATGGCGACAGGCGATGAGAAAAATAAGCGCAAGGATGAACCTTATCGTCAGACTGGAAGCGCTGGGATAGAATGGCTCCCACGCCTACCTCTGAAGCGTCAACCTCGACAATGAATTGTCTAGTGACGTCAGGAGTAACGAGGATAGGAGCGGACGTAAAACGTTCTTTTAGAAGATCAAAAGCTCCCTGGGCGGAACCGGACCACTTAAAACACGTCTTGACAGAAGTAAGAGCTGTGAGAGGGGCAGCAACTTGACCGAAATTACGAATGAAACGCCGATAGAAATTAGCGAAACCTAAAAAGCGCTGCAACTCGACACGTGACCTTGGAACGGGCCAATCACTGACAGCTTGGACCTTAGCGGAATCCATCTGAATGCCTTCAGCGGAAATAACGGAACCGAGAAAAGTAACGGAGGAGACATGAAAAGAGCACTTCTCAGACTTTACGTAGAGACAATTCTCTAAAAGGCGCTGTAGAACACGTCGAACGTGCTGAACATGAATCTCGAGTGACGGAGAAAAAATCAGGATATCGTCAAGATAGACAAAAACAAAGATGTTCAGCATGTCTCTCAGAACATCATTAACTAATGCCTGAAAAACAGCTGGCGCATTGGCGAGACCAAACGGCAGAACCCGGTACTCAAAATGCCCTAACGGAGTGTTAAACGCCGTTTTCCACTCGTCCCCCTCTCTGATGCGCACGAGATGGTAAGCGTTACGAAGGTCCAACTTAGTAAAGCACCTGGCTCCCTGCAGAATCTCGAAGGCTGATGACATAAGGGGAAGCGGATAACGATTCTTAACCGTTATGTCATTCAGCCTCGATAATCCACGCAGGGGCGCAGAGTACCGTCCTTCTTCTTAACAAAAAGAACCCCGCCCCGGCCGGAGAGGAAGAAGGCACTATGGTACCGGCGTCAAGAGACACAGACAAATAATCCTCGAGAGCCTTACGTTCGGGAGCCGACAGAGAGTATAGTCTACCCCGAGGAGGAGTGGTCCCCGGAAGGAGATCAATACTACAATCATACGACCGGTGAGGAGGAAGGGAGTTGGCTCGGGACCGACTGAAGACCGTGCGCAGATCATGATATTCCTCCGGCACTCCTGTCAAATCGCCAGGTTCCTCCTGAGAAGTAGGGACAGAAGAAACGGGAGGGATGGCAGACATTAAACACTTCACATGACAAGAAACGTTCCAGGATAGGATAGAATTACTAGACCAATTAATAGAAGGATTATGACATACTAGCCAGGGATGACCCAAAACAACAGGTGTAAACGGTGAACGAAAAATCAAAAAAGAAATAGTCTCACTGTGGTTACCAGATACTGTGAGGGTTAAAGGTAGTGTCTCAAATCTGATACTGGGAAGATGACTACCATCTAAGGCGAACATGGGCGTAGGCTTCTCTAACTCTCTGAAAGGAATGTCATGTTTCCGAACCCATGCTTCGTCCATGAAACAACCCTCAGCCCCAGAGTCTATCAAGGCACTACATGTAGCACCCGAACCGGTCCAGCGTAGATGGACCGACAAAGTAGTACAGGATCTTGATGGAGAGACTTGAGTAGTTGCGCTCACCTGTAGCCCTCCGCTTACAGATGAGCTCTGGCTTTTACTGGACATGAATTAACAAAATGTCCAGCAACTCCGCAATAGAGGCACAGGCGGTTGGTGATCCTCCGTTCCCTCTCCTTAGTCGAGATGCGAATCCCTCCCAGCTGCATGGGCTCAGACTCTGAGCCAGAGGAGGGAGATGGTTGCGATGCGGAGCAGGGAAACACCGTTGATGCGAGCTCTCTTCCACGAGCCCGGTGACGAAGATCTACCCGTCGTTCTATGCGGATGGCGAGAGCAATCAAAGAGTCCACATCTGAAGGAACCTCCCGGGAGAGAATCTCATCCTTAACCACTGCGTGGAGTCCCTCCAGAAAACGAGCGAGCAGCGCCGGCTCGTTCCACTCACTAGAGGCAGCAAGAGTGCGAAACTCAATAGAATAATCCGTTATGGACCGTTCACCTTGGCATAAGGAAGCCAGGGCCCTAGAAGCCTCCCTACCAAAAACTGAACGGTCAAAAACCCGAATCATCTCCTCTTTAAAGTTCTGGAACTTGTTAGAGCAATCAGCCCTTGCCTCCCAGATAGCTGTGCCCCATTCTCGAGCCCGGCCAGTAAGGAGTGAAATGACGTAAGCAACCCGAGCTCTCTCTCTAGAGTATGTGTTGGGTTGGAGAGAGAACACAATCTCACACTGCGTGAGAAAGGAGCGGCACTCAGTGGGCTGCCCGGAGTAGCAAGGTGGGTTATTAACCCTAGGTTCTGGAGGCTCGGCAGGCCATGAAGTAACAGGTGGCACGAGACGTAGACTCTGGAACTGTCCAGAGAGGTAGGAAACATGAGCGGCCAGGTTCTCCACGGCATGGCGAGCAGCAGACAATTCCTGCTCGTGTCTGCCGAGCATGGCTCCTTGGATCTCGACGGCAGTGAAACGAGCGTCTGAAGTCGCTGGGTCCATTCCTTGGTCGGTTCCTTCTGTCATGCAGGTGAAAGAGGACCCAAAAGCGACTTGGCGAAAACAGAGTCTTTAATCCAGTAAAGTTAATACAAACAAAAAACACAACTTTCACTCGAAATGACGAGGACAAACTGGAGACT
>NC_060185.1:37451836-37521836 GCF_021184085.1 Oncorhynchus gorbuscha
ACACACACCAACATTGTTTACTAGACAGGTGAGACACACACACACACACCAACATTGTTTACTAGACAGGTGAGACACACACACACACACCAACATTGTTTACTAGACAGGTGAGACACACACACACACACACCAACATTGTTTACTAGACAGGTGAGACACACACACACACACACCAACATTGTTTACTAGACAGGTGAGACACACACACACACACCAACATCGTTTACTAGACAGGTGAGACACACACACACACACACACACACACACACACACACACACACACACACACACACACACACACACACACACACACACACACACACACACACACACACACACACACACACACACACACACACACACACACACACACACACCAACATTGTTTACTAGACAGGTGAAAAACACACACACACACACACCAACATTGTTTACTAGACAGGTGAGACACACACACACACACCAACATTGTTTACTAGACAGGTGACACACACACACACACACACACACACACACACACACACACACACACACCAACATCGTTTACTAGACAGGTGAGACACACACACACACACACCAACATCGTTTACTAGACAGGTCAGACACACATACACACACACACACACACACACACACACACACACACACCAACATCGTTTACTAGACAGGTGAGACACACACACACACACACCAACATCGTTTACTAGACAGGTGAGACACACACACACACACCAGCATCGTTTACTAGACAGGTGAGACACACACACACACCAACATCATTTACTAGATGTGTGAGACACACACACACACACACACCAACATTGTTTACTAGACAGGTGAGACACGAACACACACACCAACATCATTTACTAGACAGGTGAGACACACACACACACACACAAACCAACATTGTTTACTAGACAGGTGAGACACACGCATACAAACGCACACATTGACATGTAAACACAAACACACTTTCAAATGTAAACACACACACATTAGTTGTGAGAACTATATATCTTCATCTTGTCTTTCGTCTCCTTCTTCATCACACACCCTAACTCACTCACACCATATCATATCTTCCCCTTACCATTGAGGAACTGGTACAGTGGTGATATTTGGTGTTACCATGGTAACATGGCCATGGTTGTTGTGTTTCTGTAGTTACCTGGTGGGGGAGGAGCTGTGGGTGGTGATGGAGTATCTGGCTGGAGGTTCTCTGACTGACGTTGTCACGGAAACCTGTATGGACGAGGCTCAGATCGCTGCTGTGTGTCGGGAGGTCAGTGCTGCTGCGTGCGTGTGTGTGTGCGTGCGTGTGTGTGCGTGTGCGTGTGTGTGTGTGTGTGTGTGTGCCTGGCTTGTTGGCCTGCTTGCTAATTCAGAAAGTGATGCCTTGAGCACTTTTGTACATCTCTCTCTCTGTCTCTCCAGTGTCTGCAGGCCTTGGAATTCCTCCATTCCAACCAGGTGATTCATCGTGACATCAAGAGTGACAACATCCTTCTGGGAATGGACGGATCAGTGAAACTCAGTAAGTAACACACTTGGGGTTGGACATGGGCATTAATGTGCAGTGTCTCCATTTGACCAGCAGTGGGCACTCATAGTCTGTGTTCTAATGCAGTACTACCACCTTAGACTTATACAGTGCATTGGAGTGCTATGTCCTATTCTAACGCGTGTTCTCTCTCTCCTCTCTAGCTGACTTTGGGTTCTGTGCCCAGATCACTCCAGAGCAGAGTAAGAGGAGCACCATGGTGGGGACTCCCTATTGGATGGCTCCAGAGGTGGTGACCAGAAAAGCCTACGGTCCTAAAGTTGACATCTGGTCTCTAGGCATCATGGCTATAGAGATGGTGGAGGGAGAACCCCCTTACCTCAACGAGAACCCACTCAGGGTAAGAGAGAGAGAGAGTGGTGTGTGTGTGTGTGTGTGTGTGTGTGTGTGTGTGTGTGTGTGTGTGTGTGTGTGTGTGTGTGTGTGTGTGTGTGTGTGTGTGTGTGTGTGTGTGTGTGTGTGTGTGTGTGTGTGTGTGTGTGTGTGTGTGTGTGTGTAACGGCCCCTCTCTGTCCTGTCCTATTTCCTAGGCGTTGTATCTGATTGCGACCAACGGGACTCCAGAACTTCAGAACCCAGAGAAACTGTCCTCAGTCTTCAGAGACTTCCTCAACTGCTGCCTGGAGATGGATGTGGAGAAGAGAGGGAGCGCTAATGACCTACTACAGGTAGAGAGGGAGCGCTAATGACCTACTACAGGTAGAGAGGGAGCGCTAATGACCTACTACAGGTAGAGAGGGAGCGCTAATGACCTTCTACAGGTAGAGAGGGAGCGCTAATGACCTACTACAGGTAGAGAGGGAGCGCTAATGACCTACTACAGGTAGAGAGGGAGCGCTAATGACCTACTACAGGTAGAGAGGGAGCGCTAATGACCTACTACAGGTAGAGAGGGAGCGCTAATGACCTACTACAGGTAGAGAGGGAGCGCTAATGACCTACTACAGGTAGAGAGGGAGCGCTAATGACCTACTACAGGTAGAGGGAGCGCTAATGACCTACTACAGGTAGAGAGGGCGCGCTAATGACCTACTACAGGTAGAGAGGGCGCGCTAATGACCTACTACAGGTAGAGAGGGCGCGCTAATGACCTACTACAGGTAGAGAGGGAGCGCTAATGACCTACTACAGGTAGAGAGGGAGCGCTAATGACCTACTACAGGTAGAGAGGGAGCGCTAATGACCTACTACAGGTAGAGAGGGAGCGCTAATGACCTACTACAGGTAGAGAGGGAGCGCTAATGACCTACTACAGGTAGAGAGGGAGCGCTAATGACCTACTACAGGTAGAGGGAGCGCTAATGACCTACTACAGGTAGAGAGGGAGCGCTAATGACCTACTACAGGTAGAGAGGGAGCGCTAATGACCTACTACAGGTAGAGAGGGAGCGCTAATGACCTACTACAGGTAGAGAGGGAGCGCTAATGACCTACTACAGGTAGAGAGGGAGCGCTAATGACCTACTACAGGTAGAGAGGGAGCGCTAATGACCTACTACAGGTAGAGAGGGAGCGCTAATGACCTACTACAGGTAGAGAGGGAGCGCTAATGACCTACTACAGGTAGAGAGGGAGCGCTAATGACCTACTACAGGTAGAGAGGGAGCGCTAATGACCTACTACAGGTAGAGAGGGAGCGCTAATGACCTACTACAGGTAGAGAGGGAGCGCTAATGACCTACTACAGGTAGAGAGGGAGCGCTAATGACCTACTACAGGTAGAGAGGGAGCGCTAATGACCTACTACAGGTAGAGAGGGAGCGCTAATGACCTACTACAGGTAGAGAGGGAGCGCTAATGACCTACTACAGGTAGAGAGGGAGCGCTAATGACCTACTACAGGTAGAGAGGGAGCGCTAATGACCTACTACAGGTAGAGAGGGAGCGCTAATGACCTACTACAGGTAGAGAGGGAGCGCTAATGACCTACTACAGGTAGAGAGGGAGCGCTAATGACCTACTACAGGTAGAGAGGGAGCGCTAATGACCTACTACAGGTAGAGAGGGAGCGCTAATGACCTACTACAGGTAGAGAGGGAGCGCTAATGACCTACTACAGGTAGAGAGGAGCGCTAATGACCTACTACAGGTACAGGAGAGGGAGCGCTAATGACCTACTACAGGTAGAGAGGGAGCGCTAATGACCTACTACAGGTAGAGAGGGAGCGCTAATGACCTACTACAGGTAGAGAGGGAGCGCTAATGACCTACTACAGGTAGAGAGGGAGCGCTAATGACCTACTACAGGTAGAGAGGGAGCGCTAATGACTTACTACAGATAGAGAGGGAGCGCTAATGACCTACTACAGGTAGAGAGGGAGCGCTAATGACCTACTACAGGTAGAGAGGGCACGCTAATGACCTACTACAGGTAGAGAGGGAGCGCTAATGACCTACTACAGGTAGAGAGGGAGCGCTAATGACCTACTACAGGTAGAGAGGGCGCGCTAATGACCTACTACAGGTAGAGAGGGCGCGCTAATGACCTACTACAGGTAGAGAGGGAGCGCTAATGACCTACTACAGGTAGAGAGGGCGCGCTAATGACCTACTACAGGTAGAGAGGGCGCGCTAATGACCTACTACAGGTAGAGAGGGAGCGCTAATGACCTACTACAGGTAGAGAGGGAGCGCTAATGACCTACTACAGGTAGAGAGGGAGCGCTAATGACCTACTACAGGTAGAGAGGGCGCGCTAATGACCTACTACAGGTAGAGAGGGAGCGCTAATGACCTACTACAGGTAGAGAGGGAGCGCTATGACCTACTACAGGTAGAGAGGGAGCGCTAATGACCTACTACAGGTAGAGAGGGCGCGCTAATGACCTACAGGTAGAGAGGGAGCGCTAATGACCTACTACAGGTAGAGAGGGCGCGCTAATGACCTACTACAGGTAGAGAGGGAGCGCTAATGACCTACTACAGGTAGAGAGGGAGGAAGGTTAGGGTAAGTACGCCTGTGGTGAATAAGGTTGGTTTGAGCATCATACCACATCACTAGTTTTACCAGTTATAAACTACATCCATCTCTCCTCTCCTCCTCCTCTCTACAGCACCAGTTCCTGAAGGTGGCCAAGCCTTTATCCAGTCTGACTCCTCTCATCCAGGCAGCCAAAGAAGCAGCTAAGGCTAACCGCTAACCTGCTAGCTGCTAACCCCACAGATCACCCCTTCATTCTCTCTCTCTGTCGCTCTCCCCCACTGGGGCAAACAAGACCCAGACAGGGGGTGTTTCAGGGGGTCCCATCCCCCTCAACCCCTTGACCGATCACGGTGACTGTGGGAAGGACGCTCTTACTGATGTCATCGCTGGTACAAATATACTGATCGGATTGGAGGAGAGATTCAGGCCCAAAGACTCATGGGAGTTGTAGTTTCAGCAGGACAGTGGCTGTGGACTGGATCTTATCTGACCTTTGAACTGTTTGTTTGTTGATGTCTGCCTGTTATTTTCATGTGTTGAAAAAGTGCATTTTAGTTTGATCTTTTCTTATGTGCTTTGTTTTGTGGAGAAGGGTTTGGTTGAAAGTGTAATGAAGAGACACAAAGTGGTACTGTTGATATCATCTCAGTCCCAAACTGCACCCTATTCCCTACATAGTGCACTACGTTTGTCAAAAATAGGGTGCCATTTGGGACAGTCTTTCAAGTCTGATCAAACGTTGGAATTCTATCTCTTTATCTCTCCCTCTCTTTCTCTGTCTGGCTGAGTGAGATGACACGCATGACAAACCTTTTTTATGGAATGTCTAACATCATAATACAATAGTGATGATAATGATGGTACATGAAGGATGCCCGTGTACGATACAGTATAGAAGAACATATCTAAATCCTATTTTCCAGTACAATCGTTGCGGTACAATGTTGAACTGATCCTAGTCCCAACCCTCTGAAGATAGTGTACATTACATGTGAAAAAACTGCTCTAAAAGAACCAGAAGAATATTGTGTGCATTCTTTATTCAGCAACGTGCTTTCTTTATGCAGATGGCGCTGAAGAATACCACGGTACCATTAAGAAGTATACTTTCTACCAGGTTTGGCTTTGTTCTGTTTTTAAAATCTTGTGTTGAAACTGCCTTTGGCCTTAAACTGTCTCACAGGTGGAAGAGTTCCAGCAGACAGTTGGACAAACTCTAGTCTCTCTCACCAGACTCAGTGCTCTGCACGCTCCTGCGGCTGTGAGAAGAGACCACACAACCTTCAAATCTTGTCAGTTCCCCAGACTACTGTAGCCCACCTGAGGTTAGACAGGTTTAGAACTGGGATAGACTGGATTGAACTTGCCCAAACTGGTTTAGACTGGTTTGGGACTGGTTCAGAGAAGGGTGGTGATAGTTATTGAAGTCTTCTCTTCCTGTGTATTGGAGCCATAATTATGTTTATCAAATGATTGGATTATTTTGACTGAGACAAATAAAGTAAAGAAAACGCTGTATGGTGGATAGAGTCTGGCTGTCTGTAAATCTGTTTCGGGCTGTTGTGTGTACCCCTGGTTAGGTCTGTTTATATAAAGTGTTATTGTCATCTTAAGTGTGTCAGCTCCTCTAAGAGGGTTCTCATCTGAATGGGAAATTAGACTCGTCGCTGATTAAACTGGTAATTACTGTTGCCACAGTCTTAATCTGCCAGGCTAGACAAAGGCTATGTGTGTGTCTGTCGTAACCCACCAGCTCTTTATTTCTAGACCTTTTGTTTCTCTCTCACTGCCTCCAAGTCTCTGTCTCTCTCTCTACTTCTCTCTCTCCATCTCTGTGAGGATCTCAATTGCGTACTCCTTGCATCCTCTCTCCTTGCCTCTTACTCAAAACCCATTGGATGAGAAAGCCAGAGGTCCCGCTCCTCTGGCCTTCTCCTCCAATGGGTTTTGAGAAGGAGGCAAGGCGAGAGGACAATCAGGAGTAAATCAGAGATTTTCCCTCTATCTATTCTCTCCACCTCTCTCCCTTGTACGTTCTTCCCCATCCTGGGCTGGTAGACTGATGATGCTCATTCTTGCTGAATCGGCACGAGAGAGAGAAGAGAAGAGATGTGGAGGAATGGCAGAGTGTGACATCATCAGTGACATGGGCAAACAACCACAGGAGCAGAGGAGAGAAAACAAAGGAGAAAAACGGGGAGACCCAAGGAGAGAGTGATCAAGACACAGGCTCAGAGTTAGGCTCTACTCAAGGGGATGGTGTGTCTGCTCTCCTTCATGTAATAATGTGTCTGCTCTCCTTCATGTAATAATGTGTCTACTCTCCTTCATGTAATAATGTATGTGGGTGTGTCTGCTCTCCTTCATGTAATAATGTATGTGGGTGTGTCTGCTCTCCTTCATGTAATAATGTGTCTGCTCTCCTTCATGTAATAATGTTTCTACTCTCCTTCATGTAATAATGTATGTGGGTGTGTCTGCTCTCCTTCATGCAATAATGTGTCTGCTCTCCTTCATGTAATAATGTATCTGGGTGTGTCTGCTCTCCTTCATGTAATAATGTATCTGGGTGTGTCTGCTCTCCTTCATGTAATAATGTATGTGGGTGTGTCTGCTCTCCTTCATGTAATAATGTATCTGGGTGTGTCTGCTCTCCTTCATGTAATAGTGTGTCTGCTCTCCTTCATGTAATAATGTATCTGGGTGTGTCTGCTCTCCTTCATGCAATAATGTATCTGGGTGTGTCTGCTCTCCTTCATGTAATAATGTGTCTGCTCTCCTTCATGCAATAATGTGTCTGCTCTCCTTCATGCAATAATGTGTCTGCTCTCCTTCATGTAATAATGTATCTGGGTGTGTCTGCTCTCCTTCATGTAATAATGTATCTGGGTGTGTCTGCTCTCCTTCATGTAATAATGTGTCTGCTCTCCTTCATGTAATAATGTATCTGGGTGTGTCTGCTCTCCTTCATGCAATAATGTATCTGGGTGTGTCTGCTCTCCTTCATGTAATAATGTATCTGGGTGTGTCTGCTCTCCTTCATGTAATAATGTGTCTGCTCTCCTTCGTGTAATAATGTATCTGGGTGTGTCTGCTCTCCTTCATGCAATAATGTATCTGGGTGTGTCTGCTCTCCTTCATGCAATAATGTATCTGGGTGTGTCTGCTCTCCTTCATGTAATAATGTATCTGGGTGTGTCTGCTCTCCTTCATGTAATAATGTGTCTGCTCTCCTTCATGCAATAATGTGTCTGCTCTCCTTCATGCAATAATGTGTCTGCTCTCCTTCATGTAATAATGTATCTGGGTGTGTCTGCTCTCCTTCATGTAATAATGTATGTGGGTGTGTCTGCTCTCCTTCATGCAATAATGTGTCTGCTCTCCTTCATGTAATAATGTATCTGGGTGTGTCTGCTCTCCTTCATGTAATAATGTATCTGGGTGTGTCTGCTCTCCTTCATGTAATAATGTATCTGGGTGTGTCTGCTCTCCTTCATGTAATAATGTGTCTGCTCTCCTTCATGTAATAATGTATCTGGGTGTGTCTGCTCTCCTTCATGCAATAATGTATCTGGGTGTGTCTGCTCTCCTTCATGTAATAATGTATCTGGGTGTGTCTGCTCTCCTTCATGTAATAATGTGTCTGCTCTCCTTCATGTAATAATGTATCTGGGTGTGTCTGCTCTCCTTCATGCAATAATGTATCTGGGTGTGTCTGCTCTCCTTCATGCAATAATGTATCTGGGTGTGTCTGCTCTCCTTCATGTAATAATGTATCTGGGTGTGTCTGCTCTCCTTCATGTAATAATGTGTCTGCTCTCCTTCATGCAATAATGTGTCTGCTCTCCTTCATGCAATAATGTGTCTGCTCTCCTTCATGTAATAATGTATCTGGGTGTGTCTGCTCTCCTTCATGTAATAATGTATGTGGGTGTGTCTGCTCTCCTTCATGCAATAATGTGTCTGCTCTCCTTCATGTAATAATGTATCTGGGTGTGTCTGCTCTCCTTCATGTAATAATGTATCTGGGTGTGTCTGCTCTCCTTCATGTAATAATGTATCTGGGTGTGTCTGCTCTCCTTCATGTAATAATGTGTCTGCTCTCCTTCATGTAATAATGTATCTGGGTGTGTCTGCTCTCCTTCATGCAATAATGTATCTGGGTGTGTCTGCTCTCCTTCATGTAATAATGTATCTGGGTGTGTCTGCTCTCCTTCATGTAATAATGTGTCTGCTCTCCTTCATGTAATAATGTATCTGGGTGTGTCTGCTCTCCTTCATGCAATAATGTATCTGGGTGTGTCTGCTCTCCTTCATGCAATAATGTATCTGGGTGTGTCTGCTCTCCTTCATGTAATAATGTATCTGGGTGTGTCTGCTCTCCTTCATGTAATAATGTGTCTGCTCTCCTTCATGCAATAATGTGTCTGCTCTCCTTCATGCAATAATGTGTCTGCTCTCCTTCATGTAATAATGTATCTGGGTGTGTCTGCTCTCCTTCATGTAATAATGTATGTGGGTGTGTCTGCTCTCCTTCATGCAATAATGTGTCTGCTCTCCTTCATGTAATAATGTATCTGGGTGTGTCTGCTCTCCTTCATGTAATAATGTATCTGGGTGTGTCTGCTCTCCTTCATGTAATAATGTGTCTGCTCTCCTTCATGCAATAATGTATCTGGGTGTGTCTGCTCTCCTTCATGTAATAATGTATGTGGGTGTGTCTGCTCTCCTTCATGTAATAATGTATGTGGGTGTGTCTGCTCTCCTTCATGTAATAATGTATCTGGGTGTGTCTGCTCTCCTTCATGTAATAATGTATGTGGGTGTGTCTGCTCTCCTTCATGTAATAATGTATGTGGGTGTGTCTGCTCTCCTTCATGTACTAATGTATGTGGGTGTGTCTGCTCTCCTTCATGTAATAATGTATCTGGGTGTGTCTGCTCTCCTTCATGTAATAATGTATGTGGGTGTGTCTGCTCTCCTTCATGTAATAATGTATGTGGGTGTGTCTGCTCTCCTTCATGTAATAATGTATCTGGGTGTGTCTGCTGTCCTTCATGCAATAATGTGTCTGCTCTCCTTCATGTAATAATGTATCTGGGTGTGTCTGCTCTCCTTCATGTAATAATGTATGTGGGTGTGTCTGCTCTCCTTCATGTAATAATGTATCTGGGTGTGTCTGCTCTCCTTCATGCAATAATGTATCTGGGTGTGTCTGCTCTCCTTCATGTAATAATGTGTCTGCTCTCCTTCATGCAATAATGCTCTTTGGCCATCTAGAGCTTTTACTAGCTGAGGGTTGTCAAAGTCCATTATGGCTGCTTGGTAAGGTACTATTGTCATTACACACATGTGTTACAGATTACCAAGAGCTTCACTGCCTCAAATTAGAGAAACACACACACTGTAGCCTAGGCTACTAAATAGTGATCAATTCGACTATAACAATATAAAGTCTGTCGGTGTGGTTAAATCGGTTATGTAGCACCAGTCCAGTCTGAGCTTCAAACAACCTTTTCATTTCCTGCCAAAGAACAGAATAGTTTCAGCCTATTTGTATCATTATTCCTTACTGTAATTATAGATGCATGTACTGTTAGCAACAGGTGGGAGTGGCCGTCTCTACGGCGTGTGCTGTCGTACTTTCTCTGGCGCGAGACAAACGCGGCTCTGATTATACCACCAGACTGCAGGAGGCTGCGGCAACACAGATCGCGTGCTTTTTTTTCAACGGATAAACAGACGGAGAATAATAACGGCCGACGAGCTTTTATAATCACCGTCCGGTAAGTCTAAAATAGTTCCTAGCACAGTAAACGGTGGTAATATGAACCAACCGTTGTGTATTTTCTTGTTTTACTATTGGTTAACTAGTCCCATGCATATAAAGGCGGATCATCCTCTCTTGTGCAATGGGCAACCTACCGTCACGAAAGAATAGTAGTTTACTGGGCTATTCTACAAATATATAAATAAAACGATGACTGACTATTCGTTAGTATTCATTAGTAGGCCGTAGATTGACCAGTGAACACTATGATCATAACAGTTGATTGAATGAAGATTGATAGATTGCGTCTGCTGGCTGCTGCTGTGTGGAGTAGTCATTATCTCCGTGGAGACCGACACACGGAGGGAATGACCAGGCGGTTCTGTTGGCCACCGGTAAATTTCTAGACTTACAAGATCTATCTGTTTCTTTCGGGGTCCTGCCTTTGTTTATTCTGTTATGTATGTGACGGTCCAGGAATATGAGGGTACACAGCCTACAGAACTCTCTCTCTCTCCCTCATCCCTTCTTCTGTCCATGATTAGCCTGGATGCTGTTTTAGGTTAGGTATTGCATTGGTGCTGGGCTAGCTCAACTGCTTTTTGGATGGGTGCTGGTATAATGGTATGATTATTTTTTATTGGTGCTGGTGTATAGCTTGGATGGGAAGCCGATTGGTGCTAGTCTAGCTTGAATGGGAAGCCCATTGGTGCTGGGTTAAAGTGTGGATGGGAAGCGTATTGGTGCTGATGTATAGCTTGGATGGGAAGCCTATTGGTGCTGGGGTGTAGCTTGGATGGGAAGCCTATTGGTGCTGGTGTATAGCTTGGATGGGAAGCCTATTGGTGCTGGTGTATAGCTTGGATGGGAATCCTATTGGTGCTGGAATATATCGGGGGATGGGATGTCTATAGGTGCTGAGATATAGCTTGGATGGGAATCTTATTGGTGCTAGGGTATAGCTTTTATGGGAAGCCTATTGGTGCTGGGGTAAAGCTTGGATGGGAAGCCTATTGGTGCTGGTGTATAACTTGGATGGGAAGCCTATTGGTGCTGGTGTATAGCTTGGATGGGAAGCCTATTGGTGCTGGTGTATAACTTGGATGGGAAGCCTATTGGTGCTGGTGTATAACTTGGATGGGAAGCCTATTGGTGCTGGTGTATAGCTTGGATGGGAAGCCTATTGGTGCTGGGCAGCTTGGATAGGAAGCCCATTGGTGCTGTGGTATAGCTGGGGGTGGGAAGTCTATGGGTGCTGGGATATAGCTTGGATGGGAATCTTATTGGTGCTGGTGTATAGCTTGGATGGGAATCCTATTGGTGCTGGTGTATAGCTTGGATGGGAATCCTATTGGTGCTGGAATATATCTGGGGATGGGAAGCCTATTGGTGCTGGTGTATAGCTTGGATGGGAAGCCTATTGGGGAAGCCTATTGGTGCTGGTGTATAGCTTGGATGGGAATCCTATTGGTGCTGGAATATATCTGGGGATGGGAAGCCTATTGGTGCTGCTGTATAGTGTGGATGGGAAACCTATTGGTGCTGGTGTATAGCTGGGGGTGGGAAGTCTATAGGTGCTGGGATATAGCTTGGATGGGAATCTTATTAGTGCTAGGGTATAGCTTTTATGAGAAGCCTATTGGTGCTGGGTTAAAGCTTGGATGGGAAGCCTATTGGTGCTGGTGTATAGCGTGGATGGGAAGCCTATTGGTGCTGGTGTATAGCTTGGATGGGAAACCTATTGATGCTGGGGAGGGCTTTGATGGGAATCCCATTGGTGCTGTGGTATAGCTGGGGGTGGGAAGTCTATAGGTGCTGGGAAATAGCTTGGATGGGAATCTTATTGGTGCTGGTGTATAGCTTGGATGGGAAGCCTATTGGTGCTGGTGTATAGCTTGGATGGGAATCTTATTGGTGCAGGAATATAGGGGGATGGGAAGCCTATTGGTGCTGGTGTATAGCTTGGATGGGAATCTTATTGGTGCTCGTGTATAGCTTGGATGGGAAGCCTATTGGTGCTGGGGTATAGCTTGGATGGGAAGTCTCTAGGTGCTGGTGTATAGCTTGGATGGGAAGCCTATTGGTGCTGGTGTATAGCTTGGATGGGAAGCTTATTGGTGCTGGTGTATAGCTTGGATGGGAAGCATATTGGTGCTTGGAATAGCTTGGATGGGAAGCCCATTGGTGCTGGGGAATAGCTTGGATCGGAAGCCTATTGGTGCTGATGTATAGCTGGGGATGGGAAGCCTATTGGTGCTGGAATATATCTGGGGATGGGAAGCCTATTGGTGCTGATGTATAGCTGGGGATGGGAAGCCTATTGGTGCTGGTGTATAGCTTGGATGGGAAGCTTATTGGTGCTGGTGTATAGCTTGGATGGGAAGCATATTGGTGCTTGGAATAGCTTGGATGGGAAGCCCATTGGTGCTGGGGAATAGCTTGGATCGGAAGCCTATTGGTGCTGATGTATAGCTGGGGATGGGAAGCCTATTGGTGCTGGAATATATCTGGGGATGGGAAGCCTATTGGTGCTGATGTATAGCTGGGGATGGGAAGCCTATTGGTGCTGGTGTATAGCTTGGATGGGAATCCTATTGGTGCTGGAATATATCTGGGGATGGGAAGCCTATTGGTGCTGGTGTATAGCTTGGATAGGAAGCCTATTGGTGCGGGTGTATAGCTTGGATGGGAATCCTATTGGTGCTGGAATATATCTGGGGATGGGAAGCCTATTGGTGCTGTGAAGAGCTTGAATGGGAAGCGTATTGGTGCTGGGATATAGCTTGTGCGGGAAGCCTATTGGTGCTGGTTAGCTGGGGTATAGCTGGGGATGATGATGTGGTGATGCTGGGAGAAAATGAACAACAGAGACAACAGAGAGTCACTGTTAAGTTTAACACTATTTAAAGACACACACACACTGTCTGTAGCCCTGGCCTATGGTCATTGTTAAAGCCTACGGTACAGGGCAGATACCAGATGGTGTATATTAGGCCATATAGTAATAACAATGAGTGTTATGGGAAGCCCCTTTCAATGTCAGCCATTGTGAGTGTACCGATGAGTTTACCAGTCATTGACAAGGTCAGGGGTTCCTTGACCATTCTACTCAGTCTAATTCTATGGTTTCCAACACCAGCCCATGCTACCATTTACAGTGTCTTACTGTTTGCTGCTGTTTGTTTGCTGCTGTGTTTCTATGTGGTTTGTGTATGTTATGTGTGAGCTGTAAGAATTTCCTCTTGTAGGACAATAAACATCAATCTAGACAATAAACATCAATCTAGTCTATCTAATCTTTACCTGGACCTCAGATCAGTTTAGTCACTGTCTCTTTCACTCCTTCAGATTTGACATCAAATCTCTTTTACCATAGAGAGTATTACTCCAGTGAGCTGGTATGGCACCGCCACCATAACACCACTGTTATGTGCCAGTTCACTGGAGTGTCCTGTGAAAGAGATATGATCATTGTATGGGATTAACCTAGTTTAATGGCAGTTCAGATGATTTGTCATGGGTTAGTGTTACAGTACAGATGAGGTAGGTTTATTTAATCCTACATACAGTTGAAGTCGGAAGTTTATATACACTTAGGTTGGAGTCATTAAAACTCATTTTTCAACCACTCCACAAATGTCCTGTTAACATACTATAGTTTTGGCAAGTTGGTTAGGACATCTACTTTGTGCATGGCACAAGTAATTTTTCCAACAATTGTTTACAGACAGATTATTTAATTTATAATTCATTGTATCACAATTCCAGTTGGTCAGAAGTTTACATACACCAAGTTGACTGTATCTTTAAAAAGCTTGGAAAATTCCATAAAATGAAGTCATGGCTTTAGAAGCTTCTTGAAAGGCTAATTTACATCATTTGAGTCAATTGGAGGTGTACCTGTGGATGTATTTCAAGGCCTACCTTCAAACTCGGTGCCTCTTTGCTTGACATCATGGGAAAATCAAAAGAAATCAGCCAAGACCTCAGAAAAAATATTGTAGACCTCCACAAGTCTGGTTCATCCCTGGAAGCAATTTCCAAATGCCTGAAGGTACCACATTAATCTGTACAAACAATAGTACACAAGTATAAACACCATGGGACCACATAGCCGTCATACCGCTCAGGAAGGAGACGCGTTCTGTCTCCTAGAGATGAACGTGCTTTGGTGCGAAAAGTGCAAATCAATCCCAGAACAACAGCAAAGGTCCTTGTGAAGATGCTGGAGGAAACAGGTACAAAAGTATCTATATCCACAGTAAAATGAGTCCTATATCAACATAACCTGAAAGGCCACTCAGTAGGGAAGAAGCCACTGTTCCAAAAAGCCAGACTGTGGTTTGCAACTGGACATGAGGACAAAGATCGTACTTTTTGGAGAAATGTTCTCTGGTCTGATGAAACAAAAACAGAACTGAACTCCTGCGAGCAAGGATACCTTACAAACCTGACTCCTTTACACCAGCTCTGTCAGGAGGAATGGGACAAAATTCACCCACCTTATTGTGGGAAGCTTGTGGAAGGTTCACTGAAACGTTTGACCCAAGTTAAACAATTTAAGGTCAATGCTACCAAATACTAATTGAGTGTATGTAAACTTCTGACCCACTGGAAGAAATGAAAGCTGAAATAAATCATGCTCTCTACTATTATTTTGACATTTCACATTCTTAAAATGAAGTGGTGATCCTAACTGACCTAAGACAGGGAATTTTTACTAGGATTAAATGTCAGGAATTGTAAATGTATTTGGCTAAGGTGTATAAACTTCCGACTTCAACTGTAGATGTGTGTACCTTAGCTCAATGGAGTACAGGCTTAACTGAATGAACAATAAAGACGGACAGCAATATGACATTTTATTAAATAGTTTGGGGAATGGCCTCGTCGACAGATGATGTGATGGCAGGTAGCCCTATGCAGGACTCCTGGCATCGAAACCACCCCGCTGGGTGAAAGGAGTTCCAATTATGGCCCTTGTTATTATAGCTGCTGGTGGTGGGGAGGTGGATGGTGCTGAAAAAGAGCAAGTGAGAGAACATATAAATTAAATTTACATATAAATACATCCCATGATTTACGCCCGTTTGTTGAGAGAGGAAGGTGATAATTGCAAGAGTGAGCCCATAGGTTAAACAGCTAGCATGAGGAATGTGCATTATTGTGCCGTGCCTATAGGCTATAATGTAAATAGGTGAATGGTTAGTATGGAAAGAGGTAAAGAAATGAGAGGCTATGCTGATGATACGTTTGTATTCGTAGAATAGGAAACAACAGTGATTTATGTTATGCTAAATGGATTAAGTTAAACAAGCATTCAGACCAGCCTTCCTGATTGAACTTTAGTCAACTACATTTTAATCCACTAACTGTACGCTAAATGTCCAAAATGAAAGCAAATAGAGTGAAGAAGGTAGATAGTTTGTATTCTGTGTGAGAGACCTGTTTGGCTAGCCTGATTATCTGATTGTTTGTGTCTGATAGGTAGTAGGCCTTCAGCGCTCTGGAGAAAACGGATCCTATTTTTACCCTAATCTCTTTCCCTAGTCTTAATAATATCAAATCAAAGTTTATTTGTCACTTGCCCCCGAATACAACCTTCCAGTGAAATGCTTACTTAAAGGCCCTAACCAACAGTGGAATTTTAAAGTAAAAAATAGGTATTAGGTGAACAATAGATGAGTAAAGAAATAAAAATAACAGTAAAAAGACAGTGAAAAATAACAGCAGCAAGGCTACAACAGTAGTGAGGCTATAACAGTAGCAAGGCTATATAAAGTAGTGAGGCTATAACAGTACCAAGGCTATATAAAGTAGTGAGGCTAATAACAGTAGCAAGGCTATATAAAGTAGTGAGGCTATAACAGTAGCAAGGCTATATAAAGTAGTGAGGCTATAACAGTAGCAAGGCTATATAAAGTAGTGAGGCTATAACAGTAGCAAGGCTATATAAAGTAGTGAGGCTATAACAGTAGCAAGGCTATATAAAGTAGTGAGGCTATAACAGTAGCAAGGCTATATAAAGTAGTGAGGCTATAACAGTAGCAAGGCTATATAAAGTAGTGAGGCTATAACAGTAGCAAGGCTATATAAAGTAGTGAGGCTATATAAAGTAGTGAGGCTATAACAGTAGCAAGGCTATATAAAGTAGTGAGGCTATATAAAGTAGTGAGGCTATAACAGTAGCAAGGCTATATAAAGTAGTGCGGCTATAACAGTAGAGAGGCTATAACAGTAGCAAGGCTATATAAAGTAGTGAGGCTATAACAGTAGTGAGGCTATAACAGTAGCAAGGCTATATAAAGTAGCGAGGCTATAACAGTAGCAAGGCTATATAAAGTAGCAAGGCTATATAAAGTAGTGAGGCTATAACAGTAGAGAGGCTATAACAGTAGCAAGGCTATATAAAGTAGTGAGGCTATAACAGTAGTGAGGCTATAACAGTAGTGAGGCTATAACAGTAGTGAGGCTATAACAGTAGTGAGGCTATAACAGTAGTGAGGCTATAACAGTAGTGAGGCTATAACAGTAGCAAGGCTATATAACAGTAGTGAGGCTATAACAGTAGCAAGGCTATATAAAGTAGTGAGGCTATAACAGTAGCAAGGCTATATAAAGTAGTGAGGCTATAACAGTAGCAAGGCTATATAAAGTAGTGAGGCTATGACAGTAGCAAGGCTATATAAAGTAGTGAGGCTATAACAGTAGCAAGGCTATATACAGTAGAGAGGCTATATAAAGTAGTGAGGCTATATACAGTAGAGAGGCTGTATAAAGTAGTGAGGCTATATAAAGTAGTGAGGCTATATACAGTAGCGAGGCTATATACAGTAGCGAGGCTATATAAAGTAGAGAGGCTATAACAGTAGTGAGGCTATATACAGTAGTGAGGCTATATACAGTAGTGAGGCTATATACAGTAGTGAGGCTATATACAGTAGTGAGGCTATAACAGCAGTGAGGCTATATACAGTAGTGAGGCTATAACAGTAGCAAGGCTATATAAAGTAGTGAGGCTATAACAATAGCAAGGCTATATACAGTAGAGAGGCTATATAAAGTAGTGAGGCTATAACAGTTGCGAGGCTATATACAGTAGAGAGGCTATAACAGTAGTAAGGCTATATACAGTAGAGAGGCTATATAAAGTAGGGAGGCTATAACAGTAGCAAGGCTATATAATGTAGTGAGGCTATATACAGTAGTGAGGCTATATACAGGCACCGGTTAGTCGGGCTAACTGAGGTAGTATGTACATGTAGGTATGGTTAAAGTAACTATGCATATATGATAAACAGAGAGTAGCAGTAGTATAAAAGAGGGGTTGGTGGGCGGTGGGCGGTGGGTGGCGGGACACAATGCAGATAGTCCGGGTAGCCAATGTGGGGGTCACCGGTTAGTTGGGCTAATTGAGGTAGTATAGTTAAAGTGACTATGCATATGATAAACAGAGAGTAGCAGCAGCGAAAAAGAGAGGTTGGTGGGGGGGGGCAATGAAAATAAAAACTGTTGAGAAGCATTACATTACATTTACATTACATTTAAGTCATTTAGCAGACGCTCTTATCCAGAGCGACTTACAAATTGGTGCATTCACCTTAATGACATCCAGTGGAACAGCCACTTTACAATAGTGCATCTAAATCTTTTAAGGGGGGGGGGAGGATTACTTTATCCTATCCTAGGTATTCCTTAAAGAGGTGGGGTTTCAGGTGTCTCCGGAAGGTGGTGATTGACTCCGCTGTCCTGGCGTCGTGAGGGAGTTTGTTCCACCATTGGGGAGCCAGAGCAGCGAACAGTTTTGACTGGGCTGAGCGGGAACTGTACTTCCTCAGTGGTAGGGAGGCGAGCAGGCCAGAGGTGGATGAACGCAGTGCCCTTATTTGGGTGTAGGGCCTGATCAGAGCCTGGAGGTACTGAGGTGCCGTTCCCCTCACAGCTCCGTAGGCAAGCACCATGGTCTTGTAGCGGATGCGAGCTTCAACTGGAAGCCAGTGGAGAGAGCGGAGGAGCGGGGTGACGTGAGAGAACTTGGGAAGGTTGAACACCAGACGGGCTGCGGCGTTCTGGATGAGTTGTAGGGGTTTAATGGCACAGGCAGGGTGCCCAGCCAACAGCGAGTTGCAGTAATCCAGACGGGAGATGACAAGTGCCTAGATTAGGACCTGCGCCGCTTCCTGTGTGAGGCAGGGTCATACTCTGCGGATGTTGTAGAGCATGAACCTACAGGAACGGGCCACCGCCTTGATGTTAGTTGAGAACGACAGGGTGTTGTCCAGGATCACGCCAAGGTTCTTAGCGCTCTGGGAGGAGGACACAATGGAGTTGTCAACCGTGATGGCGAGATCATGGAACGGGCAGTCCTTCCCTGGGAGGAAGAGCAGCTCCGTCTTGCCGAAGTTCAGCTTGAGGTGGTGATCCGTCATCCACACTGATATGTCTGCCAGACATGCAGAGATGCGATTCGCCACCTGGTCATCAGAAGGGGGAAAGGAGAAAATTAATTGTGTGTCGTCTGCATAGCAATGATAGGAGAGACCATGTGAGGTTATGACAGAGCCAAGTGACTTGGTGTATAGCGAGAATAGGAGAGGGCCTAGAACAGAGCCCTGGGGACACCAGTGGTGAGCGCGTGGTGAGGAGACAGATTCTCGCCACGCCACCTGGTAGGAGCGACCTGTCAGGTAGGACGCAATCCAAGCGTGGGCCGCGCCGGAGATGCCCAACTTGAAGAGGGTGGAGAGGAGGATCTGATGGTTCACAGTATCGAAGGCAGCCGATAGGTCTAGAAGGATGAGAGCAGAGGAGAGAGAGTTAGCTTTAGCGATGCGGAGCGCCTCCGTGATACAGAGAAGAGCAGTCTCAGTTGAATGACTAGTCTTGAAACCTGACTGATTTGGATCAAGAAGGTCATTCTGAGAGAGATAGCGGGAGAGCTGACCAAGGACGGCACGTTCAAGAGTTTTGGAGAGAAAAGAAAGAAGGGATACTGGTCTGTAGTTGTTGACATCGGTGGGATCGAGTGTAGGTTTTTTCAGAAGTGGTGCAACTCTCGCTCTCTTGAAGACGGAAGGGACGTAGCCAGCGGTCAGGGATAAGTTGATGAGCGAGGTGAGGTAAGGGAGAAGGTCTGGAGAAGAGAGGAGGGGATAGGGTCGAGCGGGCAGGTTGTTGGGCGGCCGGCCGTCACAAGACGCGAGATTTCATCTGGAGAGAGAGGGGAGAAAGAGGTCAGAGCACAGGGTAGGGCAGTGTGAGCAGAACCAGCGGTGTCGTTTGACTTAGCAAACGAGGATCGGATGTCGTCGACCTTCTTTTCAAAATGGTTGACGAAGTCATCTGCAGAGAGGGAGGAGGGGGGAGGAGGATTCAGGAGGGAGGAGAAGGTGGCAAAGAGCTTCCTAGGGTTAGAGGCAGATGCTTGGAATTTAGAGTGGTAGAAAGTGGCTTTAGCAGCAGAGACAGAGGAGGAAAATGTAGAGAGGAGGGAGTGAAAGGATGCCAGGTCCGCAGGGAGGCGAGTTTTCCTCCATTTCCGCTCGGCTGCCCGGAGCCCTGTTCTGTGAGCTCGCAATGAGTCGTCAAGCCACGGAGCGGGAGGGGAGGACCGAGCCGGCCTGGAAGATAGGGGACATAGAGAGTCAAAGGATGCAGAAAGGGAGGAGAGGAGGGTTGAGGAGGCAGAATCAGGAGATAGGTTGGAGAAGGTTTGAGCAGAGGGAAGAGATGATAGGATGGAAGAGGAGAGAGTAGCGGGGGAGAGAGAGCGAAGGTTGGGACGGCGCGATACCATCCGAGTAGGGGCAGTGTGGGAAGTGTTGGATGAGAGCGAGAGGGAAAAGGATACAAGGTAGTGGTCGGAGACTTGGAGGGGAGTTGCAATGAGGTTAGTGGAAGAACAGCATCTAGTAAAGATGAGGTCGAGCGTATTGCCTGCCTTGTGAGTAGGGGGGAAGGTGAGAGGGTGAGGTCAAAAGAGGAGAGGAGTGGAAAGAAGGAGGCAGAGAGGAATGAGTCAAAGGTAGACGTGGGGAGGTTAAAGTCGCCCAGAACTGTGAGAGGTGAGCCGTCCTCAGGAAAGGAGCTTATCAAGGCATCAAGCTCATTGATGAACTCTCTGAGGGGACCTGGAGGGCGATAAATGATAAGGATGTTAAGCTTGAAAGGGCTGGTAACTGTGACAGCATGAAATTCAAAGGAGGCGATAGACAGATGGGTAAGGGGAGAAAGAGAGAATGACCACTTGGGAGAGATGAGGATCCCGGTGCCACCACCCCGCTGACCAGAAGCTCTCGGGGTGTGCGAGAACACGTGGGCGGACAAAGAGAGAGCAGTAGGAGTAGCAGTGTTATCTGTGGTGATCCATGTTTCTGTCAGTGCCAAGAAGTCGAGGGACTGGAGGGAGGCATAGGCTGAGATGAACTCTGCCTTGTTGGCTGCAGATCGGCAGTTCCAGAGGCTACCGGAGACCTGGAACTCCACGTGGGTCGTGCGCGCTGGGACCACCAGATTAGGGTGGCAGCGGCCACGCGGTGTGGAGCGTTTGTATGGTTAAACACTAACATATCTAGTCTACTTAAAACCAGGTCTCCTAACATCCATCTACAGCATTCTATACTGTATCCACTGACCTAACAACCATCTACAGCATTCTATACTGTATCCACTGACCTAACAACCATCTACAGCATTCTATACTGTATCCACTGACCTAACAACCATCTACAGCATTCTATACTGTATCCACTGACCTAACAACCATCTACAGCATTCTATACTGTATCCACTGACCTAACAACCATCTACAGCATTCTATACTGTATCCACTGACCTAACAACCATCTACAGCATTCTATACTGTATCCAATGACCTAACAACCATACACAGCATTCTACACTGGCTCTACTGACCTAACAACCATCTACAACATTCTATACTGTATCCACTGACCTAACAACCATCTACAGCATTCTATACTGTATCCACTGACCTAACAACTATCTACAGCATTCTATACTGTATCCACTGACCTAACAACCATCTACAGCATTCTATACTGTATCCAATGACCTAACAACCATCTACAGCATTCTATACTGTATCCAATGACCTAACAACCATCTACAGCATTCTATACTGTATCCAATGACCTAACAACCATCTACAGCATTCTACACTGTCTCTACTGACCTAACAACCATCTACAGCATTCTACACTGTCTCTACTGACCTAACACTTAATCTTCATGTCCACTGACCTAAGACCTGTTGGTAGTTAGAGGGAGAGTGGGGGGAGGAAAGGAGGAAGGGAGAGAGGGAGTACCCATCTTCCGGTTAGAGGGGATAGGATAGAGAAGATGATTGTGGACTACAGAAAAAGGAGGACTGAGCACGCCCCCATTCTCATCGATGGGGCTGTAGTGGAGCAGGTTGAGAGCTTCAAGTTCCTTGGTCCATCACCAGAATGGTCCAAACACACCAAGACAGTTGTGAAGAGGGCACAACAAAGCCTATTCCCCCTCAGGAAACTAAAAAGACGTGGCATGGGTCCTCAGATCCTCAAAAGGTTCTACATCTGTAACACCGAGAGCTGGTTGCATCACTGCCTGGTACGGCAACTATCACTATCACAACTATCACTCCCTCCTTCCCTTCCTCTCTGTCTCTCATCCTCTCTTTCCCTTTTGTCTCTGGGATGCGGGGCTGCAGGTGAGGCTGCGGGTGAGGGTCCGTGTCCAGTCCGAAGCTGGGGAAGCTAAAGGTGGTGCGGCGGCAGCTGCTGCAGAGGTAAACTACTAGTGTCTGTGTGTGTTCACGGTCACGTTCGTTATGGTGATGAGAATACATCTTCTTTGATGAAACGAAGAAACTTAAACAAACTTACAAAAACGAACGTGAAGCTATAATAATAGTGCTGACACAGGAAACTAAACATAGACAATCACCCAAGGAATATGGCTGCCTACTTATGGTTCCCAATCAGAGACAACGATAAACAGCTGCCTCTAATTGAGAACCAATCTAGGCAACCATAGACATACAAAACACCTAGACTAGTTAACAACCCCATAAACATACAAAAACCCTAGACAGGACAAAACCCAACAAACCACCCCTTGTCACACCCTGACCTGTCCAAAATAATAAAGAAAACAAAGATAAATAAGGTCAGGGCGTGACATGCACGTGTGTGTTTCTTGTTATGAAGATTCCATTCTAATTGATAGATGATACAGTACTATAGTAATAGCTGTCGTTAACAGGTAGAATAGTATTGTTATAGTATTATAGTGTGTTGTTCCCAGGTGATATTACATTAATATTGTATTATATTCTTGTGTATTGTATTATATCTTAGTATTATTGTGATTTTATCCAGGTATGAGCACCAGCCGTTTGTGTCGTGTCTGGCTGGTCTGTACGGCTGTCAATGGAGACGCTACCAGAGGGCCAAGTCTCAGCCTGGGGAGTGCTGCTGCAGCAGGGTAGCCTATACACAGGCACACACACACACAGAGAAGCACGCTCGCACGCACACACACACACACACAGAGAAACACACACACACACACACACACACACACACACACACACACACACACACACACACACACACACACACACACACACACACACACACACACACACACACACACACACACACACACACACACACACACACACACACACAGAGAAGCACGCTCGCACACACACACACACACATACACATACAGACTCAGGCACATGCACAGGTAGGGTTCAACCAGTGCCCTTCTGTGAAAAAGTGTCTTTGCAGCTCTGTGGATTTTTTGTTGTTGTTGACAAATTAGCCTACTTTTCAATTTTATTTTGAGTCTTTTGTTGTTTTAATATGAAATGTAACATTTAAATTAGGATATTTCATAAGCTCTTGATTCTCACATAATACCCCCCTCCCTGTCTTCCTGCTCTTAGAGCGCACTTGTGTCTGACTTGCATGCAGTGACCACTGTCTGTGGGCGCCGACCGGGGAGACTTGAATACTGTTCGAGACAAAGATTGGGGCAATTCGACTGCTTGTTAGTAAGAGGAAAATGTCAGCAGCAGAATAAACCCAAATCAAGTAAAAACATGTTTGTTTCGACTGCTTAGCTAACTAGCTAGCTAGAATATTTATATCATAATTCGCTCTGATCAGCTGATAGCCACTCTTTTCCTGATGTCAATCATCTCTCATGGTGTTTAGCCCAAGGAGTCACTGCCTTGCTTGCAGTGTGTGATGAGTGAGTGTGTTGTTGTAGAAAATAAATAGACTGTTCTGCAGCAAGGTGCTCACACTGACTAAAGCGAGAATGTTATCTGAAACACTGACTAAAGCTAGAACGTTATCTGAAACACTGACTTAAGCTAGAACGTTATCTGAAACACTGACTAAAGCTAGAACGTTATCTGAAATACTGACTAAAGCTAGAACGTTATCTGAAACACTGACTAAAGCTAGAACGTTATATGAAACACTGACTTAAGCTAGAACGTTATCTGAAACACTGACTAAAGCTAGAACGTTATCTGAAACACTGACTTAAGCTAGAACGTTATCTGAAACACTGACTAAAGCTAGAACGTTATCTGAAACACTGACTAAAGCTAGAACATTATCTGAAACAGTGTGTGATGAGTTTGCTGATAGTGCAGAGTGGACTGGGCACGTGCTGAGTATTGATTCTCTCTGCTGACATACTGCAACTGCAGTGTATGTTGTAAATGTTACTGATCTAACCCTTTATAGGAACAATTACTCTCTCTCTCTCTCTTTGACTGCCTCTCTCTCTGAGCCCCCACTCTCCCTCTATCCCCCCCTCGTGTCTCTCCCCTTCTCATCCCCTCTCCCTTCTCTCTCCCCCTCTCTTCTTCCTTCTCTCTCTCCTCCAGGTGGAGTGTGGGAGTGTCGTCCTTCTGGTCCTGACCTTCCTCCTCTCCTCTCTGTTCCTCTACTTCTGGAGCCAGGCTCACAACGATTACAATGATTTTGATTGGTGGGTCACGCGCATGCACGACACACAAACACATGTGTACGACACACACACCACCCACGCACACGTGCATGCAAGCATGCACGCACAGACACACACACACCACACGCGCATATATACACACACACACACACCACACATGCACAGATTGTACTACAGTATATGTATGCATTGCAGGTTTAACTTTGAGACTCTGGGATTCTGGTTCCCTTGGTCTCTGGTGCTGCTGGTTGTTGCTGCTGCTCTGTTCTCCTACATCTCTCTGCTGCTGGTGAGAATTAGAACTACTACTATAAATACTACTATACTTATACTACTGATATTACTGTACTATTTATACTGTTATCACTACTGTGCAACTACTGCTGCCCATTTCCCCTACATCTCTCTGCTGCTGGTGAGAACTAGTAATACTACTATACATACTATACATACATACTACGTACTATACTTTTATTAATACTATTACTATAATAGTATTACTACTATTCTATTGCTGCTGCTCTGCTGCTGGTGAGAACTATAGTACTATCACTATATGAAGTATATGCTAATGCTGCTACTCTCTTCAGTACTACTACATTACTATACCACTGTACTGCTGCTGCTCTCTTCAGTACTACTACATTACTATACCACTGTACTACTGCTACTCTCTTCAGTACTACTACATTACTATACCACTGTACTGCTGCTACTCTCTTCAGTACTACTACATTACTATATCACTGTACTACTGCTACTCTCTTCAGTACTACTACATTACTATACCACTGTACTACTGCTACTCTCTTCAGTACTACTACATTACTATACCACTGTACTGCTGCTACTCTCTTCAGTACTACTACATTACTATACCACTGTACTACTGCTGCTATCTTCAGTACTACTACATTACTATACCACTGTACTGCTGCTACTCTCTTCAGTAATACTACATTACTATACCACTGTACTACTGCTGCTCTGTTTAGTACTACTACATTACTATACCACTGTACTGCTGCTACTCTCTTCAGTACTACTACATTACTATACCACTGTACTGCTGCTGCTCTGTTTAGTACTACTACATTACTATACCACTGTACTGCTGCTACTCTCTTCAGTACTACTACATTACTATACCACTGTACTGCTGCTGCTCTGTTTAGTACTACTACATTACTATACCACTGTATTACTGCTACTCTCTTCAGTACTACTACATTACTATACCACTGTACTACTGCTGCTCTCTTCAGTACTACTACATTACTATACCACTGTACTGCTGCTACTCTCTTCAGTACTACTACATTACTATATCACTGTACTACTGCTACTCTCTTCAGTACTACTACATTACTATACCACTGTACTACTGCTACTCTCTTCAGTACTACTACATTACTATACCACTGTACTGCTGCTACTCTCTTCAGTACTACTACATTACTATACCACTGTACTACTGCTGCTATCTTCAGTACTACTACATTACTATACCACTGTACTGCTGCTACTCTCTTCAGTACTACTACATTACTATACCACTCTACTGCTGCTGCTCTGTTTAGTACTACTACATTACTATACCACTGTACTGCTGCTGCTCTGTTTAGTACTACTACATTACTATACCACTGTACTACTGCTGCTCTGTTTAGTACTACTACATTACTATACCACTGTACTACTGCTACTCTCTTCAGTACTACTACATTACTATACCACTGTACTGCTGCTACTCTCTTCAGTACTACTACATTACTATACCACTGTACTGCTGCTACTCTCTTCAGTACTACTACATTACTATACCACTGTACTGCTGCTGCTCTCTTCAGTACTACTACATTACTATACCACTGTACTGCTACTGCTCTGTTTAGTACTATTACATTACTATACCACTGTATTACTGCTACTCTCTTCAGTACTACTACATTACTATACCACTGTACTACTGCTGCTCTCTTCAGTACTACTACATTACTATACCACTGTACTGCTGCTACTCTCTTCAGTACTACTACATTACTATACCACTGTACTGCTGCTGCTCTCTTCAGTACTACTACATTACTATACCACTGTACTGCTGCTACTCTCTTCAGTACTACTACATTACTGTACCACTGTATTACTGCTACTCTCTTCAGTACTACTACATTACTATACCACTGTACTGCTGCTACTCTCTTCAGTACTACTACATTACTGTACCACTGTACTGCTGCTGCTCTCTTCAGTACTACTACATTACTATACCACTGTACTACTGCTGCTCTGTTTAGTACTACTACATTACTATACCACTGTACTGCTGCTGCTCTCTTCAGTACTACTACATTACTATACCACTGTACTACTGCTGCTCTCTTCAGTACTACTACATTACTATACCACTGTACTGCTGCTGCTCTCTTCAGTACTACTACATTACTATACCACTGTACTGCTGCTACTCTCTTCAGTACTACTACATTACTGTACCACTGTATTACTGCTACTCTCTTCAGTACTACTACATTACTATACCACTGTACTGCTGCTACTCTCTTCAGTACTACTACATTACTATACCACTGTACTACTGCTGCTCTGTTTAGTACTACTACATTACTATACCACTGTACTGCTGCTACTCTCTTCAGTACTACTACATTACTATACCACTGTACTGCTGCTGCTCTGTTTAGTACTACTACATTACTATACCACTGTACTGCTGCTGCTCTGTTTAGTACTACTACATTACTATACCACTGTACTGCTGATGCTCTGTTTAGTACTACTACATTACTATACCACTGTACTACTGCTACTCTCTTCAGTACTACTACATTACTATACCACTGTACTGCTGCTACTCTCTTCAGTACTACTACATTACTATACCACTGTACTACTGCTTCTCTGTTTAGTACTACTACATTACTATACCACTGTACTGCTGCTACTCTCTTCAGTACTACTACATTACTATACCACTGTACTACTGCTGCTCTGTTTAGTACTACTACATTACTATACCACTGTACTGCTGCTACTCTCTTCAGTACTACTACATTACTATACCACTGTACTGCTGCTCTGTTTAGTACTACTACATCACTATACCACTGTACTGCTGCTGCTCTGTTCATTTACATCTCTATGTTGTTGTCTTGCAGGTACTGGCAGTGTGTTTACTGTCTGAGGGACAGAGGTTGTACCTTCACTGGAGTCACAAGGTATCTCCCATCCTCCATGGAGTACAGCACAGTCAAATCAAATCACATTTTATTTCTCACATACACATGTTTAGCAGATGTTATTGCGGGTGTAGCGAAATGCTTGTGTTTCTAGCTCCAACAGTCCAGTAATATCTAACAAGTAATATCTAACAATACACACAATCTAAAGTAACGGAATGGAATTAAGAATATATAAATATTTGGATGAGCAATTTCAGAGCAGCATAGACTAAGATACAGTAGAATAGAATAGAATACAGTATATACTTATAAGATGAGTAATGCATAGACTAAGATACGGTAGAATAGTATAGAATACACTATATACATATGAGATGAGTAATGCATAGACTCAGATACAGTAGAATATAATACATTATATACTTATGAGATGAGTAATGCAAAATATGTAAACATTATTTAAGTGACTAGTGTTCCAATGACTAAAGTGGCCAGTGATTTAAAGTATATGTATATAGGGCAGCAGCCTCTAATTCACACACACACACACACACATCATCTGTGAAGAAGCACATACTGATCTGGATGACACATATGTTGATTAGTCCTTTGATATTTTTCTGTGTTAGATGGGGATTGTGGTGACCCTGGCATTCGCTGTTAGTGCCACGGCTGTTCTGTCTGAGGTGTGGAGTAAAGAGTGGAAGACCCTCCTCCTCTCCCTGCAGGTTGGCTAGTCTAGCCGTCACTCACACATACACAGACCAATAAAATCAAGCGACCCAAAGTGACAATGTGAAATGTGTATGTTCAGTTGTCTGCATTGTGATATGAACCTTTCGCTGTCTCCCCTTCTCTATTGGCTAGGTCACAGCCCCCTTTCTTCATGTAGGCTGGGTTTTATTTTTGACTCTCCTGTCCTGGCCAATAGCACTGCACTTTTTTCGCATGAACAAGAGAGGTAAGTGCTCCGATTGGCTGCTGTAAAACAAGTCCAGTTTCTGGTCGTGTTCCCCTGCTCAGTCGTTGCGGACAAATGCCAGATTTTTCAAAGCCTGGATAGGTATTTTACGTATCAGCTAACCACATCCATGTTATAGCAACCTGGTGTCCAACTGCACGGTCAAGGATGTGGCACACAACCATTAGTTGACGCATGAAACATCTGAGCAGAAGAACGCAACCCCTGTTGACTGAGACTTAGAGGAAACTTTTCAGAGTTGTAAACCTGACATAGACACTGCATTGTGTGGATTGTTGTGAATTGTTAAATATTACTGCACTGTTGGAGCTAGAAACACAAGCATTTCACTACACTCGCACTAACATCTGCTAAATGTGTATGTGAAAATGAAATTTGATTTGATGACGCACACTCTGTGCTTTGCTTTCTCTCTCTCTTTTTCCCTCTATCTCTCGCTCTCTCTTGTCTCTCCGTGGTCACTGTTCTGAGTTGTCGTGTTGACGTGAAGCTGTAGGTGGACTAGCTGACTCATGTCTGGCCTCTCTGTGGAGGATAATGACACACACACACTTAAGCTGTGTCAGGTGTACAGTAGTCTGATTTAAAGGGGCAATCTGCGGTTCACACAATAACAAACGACTCCCGCCACCTATTGTGGTAAACAGCTACGGGATGGGGCTGGAGAAATGTAACCACTCTTACCAGATTCATAGACCAAGTGTTTATACATTCATGAGGCATTCATAAATCATTCAATAAATCAATGGGTAAATAAAAATGGATGTAGCAATCACAGATTGCTCCTTTAAACTCTGATTTCATCATTAAGACTTGTATAACTAGAATTAGAACACTGGATCTCTGCTAGAGAGCCTGTTCCAGTATGAGGTTGTTGTGAAATATGGTCACGCTCTCTCTCGCTCTCTCTCACTCTCTCACTCTCTATGGCTCGCTCTCTCTTGCTCTCTATGGCTCTCTCGCTCTCTCTTGCTCTCTATGGCTCTCTCGCTCTCTCTTGCTCTCTATGGCTCGCTCTCTCTCTCTCTCTTGCTCTCTATGGCTCTCTCGCCCTCTTGCTCTCTATGGCGCGCTCTCTTTCTCTCTCTCTAGTGCATCAGGTGTGTCTGTTGGGTGTGTACCTGGGTGTATTGTTCAGTCTGTACCTGGTTCCTCTGGCCATGTATTCTCCCTGCATCAGAGAAGCTGGAACCCTGGGGCCAAAACCAACACTCCTCGGACACAGAGGAGCTTCCATGGTACATATCTATATATCAATGACATCATTATCAATATTATCACTATCTATATATAACATTATTATCAATAGTATCACTATCTATATATAACAGTATTATTAACATTATCATTATCAGTAACTTCATTATCAATATTATCACCATATATATAACATTACAATCTATCAATAACTTCATTATAAATATTATCACTATATATATATATATATATATATATATATATATATAACATTATTATCATCTATCAATAACTTCATGATCAATATTATCACTATATATATAACATTATTATCAACATTATCATTATCTATCAATAACCTCATGATCAATATTATCACGATCTATATATAACATTATTATCATCTATCAAAAACATTACAATCTATCAATAACTTCATTATCAATATTATCACTATCTATATATAACATTATTATCATCTATCAAAAACATTACAATCTATCAATAACTTCATTATCAATATTATCACTATATATCACTATATATATAACATTATTATCATCTATCAATAACTTCATGATCAATATTATCACTATATATATATAACATTATTATCAACATCTATCAATAACCTCATGATCAATATCTATATATAACATGATCAATATTATCACTATATATATATAACATTATTATCATATATCAATAACTTCATGATCAATATTATCACTATCAATATTATCACTATCAATCAATACAACATACAAGATACAGTATGACACAGAAACGTTCCCATGTTAAATCCAGTGGCATTACTTTAACACAGAGGCTCTGGCCTGATGTTACTTTAGAGAGTCAGAGAAGAGAGTCAGTTCCTGATTAGAATAAAGTCTGGCACTGGAAAATTTACTTTACTTTGATGCCCTTGTATTGGAAATCTCGCGCACCGCTCCACCGCTCTGCTAAAAACCGCTCCGGCGCTCCATGTCCTTTTCTACTGCTCTGCTAAAAACCGCTCCGGCGCTCCATGTCCTTTTCTACTGCTCTGCTAAAAACCGCGCCGGCGCTCCATGTCCTTTTCTACCGCTCTGTTAAAAACCGCTCCGGCGCTCCATGTCCTTTTCTACCGCTCTGTTAAAAACCGCTCCGGCGCTCCATGTCCTTTTCTACCGCTCTGCTAAAAACCGCTCCATGTCCTTTTCTACCGCTCTGCTAAAAACCGCTCCGGCGCTCCATGTCCTTTTCTACCGCTCTGCTAAAAACCGCTCTGGCGCTCCATGTCCTTTTCTACCGCTCTGCTAAAAACCGCTCCGGCGCTCCATGTCCTTTTCTACCGCTCTGTTAAAAACCGCTCCGGCGCTCCATGTCCTTTTCTACCGCTCTGCTAAAAACCGCTCCATGTCCTTTTCTACCGCTCTGCTAAAAACCGCTCCGGCGCTCCATGTCCTTTTCTACCGCTCTGCTAAAAACCGCTCCATGTCCTTTTCTACCGCTCTGCTAAAAACCGCTCCGGCGCTCCATGTCCTTTTCTACCGCTCTGCTAAAAACCGCTCCATGTCCTTTTCTACCGCTCTGCTAAAAACCGCTCCGGCGCTCCATGTCCTTTTCTACCGCTCTGTTAAAAACCGCTCCGGCGCTCCATGTCCTTTTCTACCGCTCTGCTAAAAACCGCTCCATGTCCTTTTCTACCGCTCTGTTAAAAACCGCTCCATGTCCTTTTCTACCGCTCTGCTAAAAACCGCTCCGGCGCTCCATGTCCTTTTCTATTGCTCTGCTAAAAACCGCTCCGGCGCTCCATGTCCTTTTCTACTGCTCTGCTAAAAACCGCTCCATGTCCGTTTCTACCGCTCTGCTAAAAACCGCTCCGGCGCTCCATGTCCTTTTCTACCTCTGCTAAAAACCGCTCCGGCGCTCCATGTCCTTTTCTACCTCTGCTAAAAACCGCTCCGGCGCTCCATGTCCTTTTCTACCTCTGTTAAAAACCGCTCCGGCGCTCCATGTCCTTTTCTACCGCTCTGCTAAAAACCGCTCCATGTCCTTTTCTACCGCTCTGCTAAAAACCGCTCCGGCGCTCCATGTCCTTTTCTATTGCTCTGCTAAAAACCGCTCCGGCGCTCCATGTCCTTTTCTACTGCTCTGCTAAAAACCGCTCCGGCGCTCCATGTCCTTTTCTACCTCTGCTAAAAACCGCTCCGGCGCTCCATGTCCTTTTCTACCTCTGCTAAAAACCGCTCCGGCGCTCCATGTCCTTTTCTACCGCTCTGCTAAAAACCGCTCCGGCACTCCATGTCCTTTTCTACCGCTCTGCTAAAAACCGCTCCGGCGCTCCATGTCCTTTTCTACCGCTCTGCTAAAAACCGCTCTGGCGCTCCATGTCCTTTTCTACCGCTCTGCTAAAAACCGCTCCGGCGCTCCATGTCCTTTTCTACCGCTCTGCTAAAAACCGCTCCGGCACTCCATGTCCTTTTCTACCGCTCTGCTAAAAACCGCTCCGGCGCTCCATGTCCTTTTCTACTGCTCTGCTAAAAACCGCTCCATGTCCTTTTCTACCGCTCTGCTAAAAACCGCTCCGGCGCTCCATGTCCTTTTCTACCGCTCTGCTAAAAACCGCTCCATGTCCTTTTCTACCGCTCTGCTAAAAACCGCTCCGGCGCTCCATGTCCTTTTCTACCGCTCTGCTAAAAACCGCTCCGGCGCTCCATGTCCTTTTCTACCGCTCTGCTAAAAACCGCTCCGGCGCTCCATGTCCTTTTCTACCGCTCTGTTAAAAACCGCTCCGGCGCTCCATGTCCTTTTCTACCGCTCTGCTAAAAACCGCTCTGGCGCTCCATGTCCTTTTCTACCGCTCTGCTAAAAACCGCTCCGGCGCTCCATGTCCTTTTCTACCGCTCTGCTAAAAACCGCTCCGGCACTCCATGTCCTTTTCTACCGCTCTGCTAAAAACCGCTCCGGTGCTCCATGTCCTTTTCTACTGCTCTGCTAAAAACCGCTCCATGTCCTTTTCTACCGCTCTGCTAAAAACCGCTCCGGCGCTCCATGTCCTTTTCTACCGCTCTGCTAAAAACCGCTCCGGCGCTCCATGTCCTTTTCTACCGCTCTGCTAAAAACCGCTCCGGCGCTCCATGTCCTTTTCTATTGCTCTGCTAAAAACCGCTCCGGCGCTCCATGTCCTTTTCTACTGCTCTGCTAAAAACCGCTCCATGTCCGTTTCTACCGCTCTGCTAAAAACCGCTCCGGCGCTCCATGTCCTTTTCTACCTCTGCTAAAAACCGCTCCGGCGCTCCATGTCCTTTTCTACCGCTCTGCTAAAAACCGCTCCGGCACTCCATGTCCTTTTCTACCGCTCTGCTAAAAACCGCTCTGGCGCTCCATGTCCTTTTCTACCGCTCTGCTAAAAACCGCTCCGGCGCTCCATGTCCTTTTCTACCGCTCTGCTAAAAACCGCTCCGGCGCTCCATGTCCTTTTCTACCGCTCTGCTAAAAACCGCTCCGGCGCTCCATGTCCTTTTCTACCGCTCTGCTAAAAACCGCTCTGGCGCTCCATGTCCTTTTCTACCGCTCTGCTAAAAACCGCTCCGGCACTCCATGTCCTTTTCTACCGCTCTGCTAAAAACCGCTCCGGCACTCCATGTCCTTTTCTACCTCTGCTAAAAACCGCTCCGGAGCTCCATGTCCTTTTCTACCGCTCTGCTAAAAACCGTTCCGGCGCTCCATGTCCTTTTCTACCGCTCTGCTAAAAACCGTTCCGGCGCTCCATGTCCTTTTCTACCGCTCTGCTAAAAACCGTTCCGGCGCTCCATGTCCTTTTCTACCGCTCTGCTAAAAACCGTTCCGGCGCTCCATGTCCTTTTCTACCGCTCTGCTAAAAACCGCTCCATGTCCTTTTCTACTGCTCTGCTAAAAACCGTTCCGGAGCTCCATGTCCTTTTCTACCGCTCTGCTAAAAACCGTTCCGGCGCTCCATGTCCTTTTCTACCGCTCTGCTAAAAACCGTTCTGGCGCTCCATGTCCTTTTCTACCGCTCTGCTAAAAACCGTTCCGGCGCTCCATGTCCTTTTCTACCGCTCTGCTAAAAACCGTTCCGGCGCTCCATGTCCTTTTCTACAGCTCTGCTAAAAACCGTTCCGGCGCTCCATGTCCTTTTCTACTGCTCTGCTAAAAACCGTTCCGGCGCTCCATGTCCTTTTCTACTGCTCTGCTAAAAACCGCTCCGGCACTCCATGTCCTTTTCTACCGCTCTGCTAAAAACCGCTCCGGCGCTCCATGTCCTTTTCTACCACTCTGCTAAAAACCGCTCCGGCGCTCCATGTCCTTTTCTACCGCTCTGCTAAAAACCGCTCCGGCGCTCCATGTCCTTTTCTACCGCTCTGCTAAAAACCGCTCCGGCGCTCCATGTCCTTTTCTACCACTCTGCTAAAAAACGCTCCGCACTCACATGAAAAAAATCTACCCAAAATCAATTATGGCCTAGAGTCAAAATCAATTATGGCCTATAGAGTCAAAATCAATTATGGCCTATAGAGTTAAAATCAATTATGGCCTATAGAGTCAAAATCAATTATGGCCTATTGTGTCAAAATCAATTATGGCCTATAGAGTTAAAATCAATTATGGCCTATAGAGTTAAAATCAATTATGGCCTATAGAGTTAAAATCAAGTATGGCCTATAGAGTTAAAAATCAATTATGGCCTATAGAGTTAAAATCAATTATGGCCTATAGAGTCAAAATAAATTATGGCCTATAGAGTCAAAATCAATTATGGCCTATAGAGTCAAAATCAATTATGGCCTATAGAGTCAAAATCAATTATGGCCTATAGAGTTAAAATCAATTATGGCCTATAGAGTCGAAATCAATTATGGCCTGTAGAGTCGAAATCAATTATGGCCTATAGAGTTAAAATCAATTATGGCCTATATAGTCAAAATCAATTATGGCCTATAGAGTGAAAATCAAGTATGGCCTATTGTGTCAAAATCAATTATGGCCTATAGAGTTAAAATCAATTATGGCCTATAGAGTTAAAATCAATTATGGCCTATTGTGTCAAAATCAATTATGGCCTATAGAGTTAAAATCAATTATGGCCTATAGAGTCAAAATCAATTATGGCCTATAGAGTTAAAATCAATTATGGCCTATTGTGTCAAAATCAATTATGGCCTATAGAGTTAAAATCAATTATGGCCTATAGAGTTAAAATCAATTATGGCCTATTGTGTCAAAATCAATTATGGCCTATAGAGTTAAAATCAATTATGGCCTATAGAGTTAAAATCAAGTATGGCCTATATAGTCAAAATCAATTATGGCCTATTGTGTCAAAATCCATTATGGCCTATTGATTCAAAATCAATTATGGCCTATTGTGTCAAAATCAATTATGGCCTATAGAGTTAAAATCAATTATGGCCTATAGAGTTAAAATCAATTATGGCCTATAGAGTTAAAATCAATTATGGCCTATAGAGTTAAAATCAAGTATGGCCTATAGAGTTAAAAATCAATTTTGGCCTATATAGTTCAAATCAATTATGGCCTATAGAGTCAAAATAAATTATGGCCTATAGAGTCAAAATCAATTATGGCCTATAGAGTCAAAATCAATTATGGCCTATAGAGTCAAAATCAATTATGGCCTATAGAGTTGAAATCAATTATGGCCTGTAGAGTCGAAATCAATTATGGCCTGTAGAGTCGAAATCAATTATGGCCTATAGAGTTAAAATCAATTATGGCCTATATAGTCAAAATCAATTATGGCCTATAGAGTGAAAATCAAGTATGGCCTATAGAGTGAAAATCAAGTATGGCCTATAGAGTTAAAATCAATTATGGCCTATAGAGTTAAAATCAATTATGGCCTATAGAGTGAAAATCAATTATGGCCTATAGAGTCAAAATCAATTATGGCCTATAGAGTTAAAATCAATTATGGCCTATTGTGTCAAAATCAATTATGGCCTATAGAGTTAAAATCAATTATGGCCTATAGAGTCAAAATCAATTATGGCCTATAGAGTTAAAATCAATTATGGCCTATTGTGTCAAAATCAATTATGGCCTATAGAGATAAAATCAATTATGGCCTATAGAGTTAAAATCAATTATGGCCTATTGTGTCAAAATCAATTATGGCCTATAGAGTTAAAATCAATTATGGCCTATAGAGTTAAAATCAAGTATGGCCTATAGAGTCAAAATCAATTATGGCCTATTGTGTCAAAATCAATTATGGCCTATAGAGTTAAAATCAATTATGGCCTATAGAGTTAAAATCAATTATGGCCTATAGAGTTAAAATCAATTATGGCCTATAGAGTTAAAATCAATTATGGCCTATAGAGTTAAAATCAATTATGGCCTATAGAGTCGAAATCAATTATGGCCTGTAGAGTCGAAATCAATTATGGCCTATAGAGTTAAAATCAATTATGGCCTATAGAGTTAAAATCAATTATGGCCTATAGAGTTAAAATCAATTATGGCCTATAGAGTCGAAATCAATTATGGCCTGTAGAGTCGAAATCAATTATGGCCTATAGAGTTAAAATCAATTATGGCCTATAGAGTTAAAATCAATTATGGCCTATAGAGTTAAAATCAATTATGGCCTATTGTGTAGATAATAAAATGGAAATGAACGCAACATTTAAGAGATCTGATGTTTAGTTAATAAATACTTTGCTACAACGGAACACTTAGTTATCTATCCACCTCGTTCTTTTCTTTTAGCATGTGCACGTAGTATGTACACCATCATGCTTCAGGATACCTTTCTTTTCAGATTCCACAATGATTATTTAATTATGGACACTACATCACCTCACTCCCTCTTGTTCTTGGTCCTCATCTTTGTCACATTGATTTAAATACCTGTGTGTTTTATCAGTTTCTTCATGAAAATATTTAGTGAACTCAATGACAGTAGCTAAAGCAAGGGGCTATAGCAGCACACAAGTAGACTACAAATGCATGCTGGGCCGGGAATGCCCTGAGCTGGTGAGGTGAGTGCTACTGGAGACCAAATTGGACCTGGCGAGAAGGCTGACGCTCCAGCCTTTAGGAATCTCGCACCAGGCTCCAGTCAAATTGGGAACGCTCTGCTCCTCGCTCCGCTCACATACATTGGTGTGTTCGTGCTTGTCTGTCCTCTAACAGCTTGCTCCAGAGAACACTCGAATGTCCTTTGAGAGTGCAGTGGAGGCTGGAGTGGACGGGCTGGAGACTGACATCACTATAAGGTACACACCCCTCTCTGTCTTGTTTTGTCTGTCTTGTTTGTCTGTCCCCTTCTGATCCCTGTAATAGCCCCGTGTCCTGGCTAGCTTTGACCCCTGTCCTGCCTTGTCCTGTCCTGGCAGCCTTGTACTAATCCTAGAGATCAGACATTAGCGTTAGCGTCCCTCCACTCCTCACAGTTAATGGGATTACAGCCTAACTAATCCAGTTAGCGGTTAGTACTCCTGTCCAGGCCTGCTAGCCTGGTGCTGGCTGTGTTCTCTGTGGCCTTTAGCATCAGCATGTAGGACGCAGACCTGGACTCAAATACTATTTCAAATCATTTCAGGTACTGGGAGGGTGTAATGGAGTTAGCCTGGTGTAATGGAACCGCCCATCAGGCACTCATCAGGCACTCCAGAAAGGATAAAGCAAAAGCTCAAAGTATTTGAAAGATTTAAAATAGTACATGCATTTGAACCGGGCCTGTTAGCAGGACCTTAGCTAGCAGACCTAGTGAATCTTCACCTGAGACCTGCCACACATGTCTGTCTTGACTATGTGAACAGCAGCACCAAATCCCTCCCCTCCCCCTTCTCTCTCTCCTAGTGCTGATGGCGTTCCGTTTGTGATGCATGACCTCACCCTGCAGAGGACCACGAACGTAGAGGAGGTGTTTCCTAACAGAACACACACACCTGCTGCCCTGTTCACCTGGTCTGATGTACAGCTGCTCAACGCTGGGGCCTGGTTCCTCTCTGTAAGGACACTCACACTTTTGAATGGAGACACAAACACACACACACACACACAGTAGCTGACTTCAGCGCCATGGGTTAGTTAGTAGCTGTATTACAGACCGCTTTATACATCTCTCTCTCCCTCCCAGTGGGATCCTTTCGGCACGGTGTCCTCTCTGTCTCCAGAGCAGCGAGCGCTAGCTGCCAACCAGACCGTTCCCTCCCTGGCTGAAGTTCTGGACGTAGCGAATCGGACGGGCAGGACAGTGTTGTTTGACATGAGACGGCCTCCTCCTGGACACCCTTATAGAGACAACTACCTCAACATCACCCTCGACCTCATACACACACACATCAACTCCAGCCAAGTATGTGTGTGGCTGGGGGGTGATGGGGGGGAACCATGTTACAGGACCATGTTAGAAAGGCCTGCCGCCATGCTCTTATAAGGGACAGACTTTTTTAAGAGTGTGTGTGTGTGTGTGTGTGTGTGTGTGTGTGTGTGTGTGTGTGTGTGTGTGTGTGTGTGTGTGTGTGTGCGTGTGCGTGTGCGTGTGTGTGCGTGCGTGCGTGCGTGTAGGTGCTGTGGCTGCCATCAGATCAGAGAGGGGAGATACAGCAGGTGGATCCAGAGCTGCAACAGACAGCCGGACAGACTGCCTCTATTCAGGAACTACAGGACAACCACATCACTTCCCTCAACCTGCATTACAGCACCATGTCTCTGCAACACATCAGGTACACACCCACACACACATGATGTACTATACAACGTCTCACTCCTCACCCACCATGAATGTGTGTGTTTCAGTAAGTACAGGTCGGTGAACATCAGTGTGAACCTGTATGTAGTGAACCAGCCGTGGCTCTACTCTCTGGCCTGGTGCAGTGGAGCATCCTCTGTTACCACCAACAACATGCTGCTGAGAGATATACACACACCTCTGCTCCTTGTGGTGAGACACACACACACACACACCTCTGCTCCTTGTGGTGAGACACACACACACCTCTGCTCCTTGTGGTGAGACACACACACACACACACCTCTGCTCCTTGTGGTGAGACACACACACCTCTACTCCTTGTGGTGAGACACACACACACACCTCTGCTCCTTGTGGTGAGACACACACACACACCTCTGCTCCTTGTGGTGAGACACACATACACACACAACTCTGCTCCTTGTGGTGAGACACACACACACACCTCTGCTCCTTGTGGTGAGACACACACACACACACACCTCTGCTCCTTGTGGTGAGACACACACACACACCATGTTCTTCTTTCCAGCCATTATTATGAGCCATCCTCCCCTCAGCAGCCTCCTGTGACACACACACACACACACTGCTAATCAACATGGGAGGCACACACACACACCTCACACACACATTCTCGTTATGGTGAGACGCACATACAAACACACACTAATGTCTTCACATGTGTTTCCCAACCCCTACAGACTCCAGAGCAGTACAGTGTGATGTGGGTTCTGACTGACCTGGTCTCTGCTGCTCTTATCATCTGCATCTTCATATTCCACTGGTGAGTTCACACGTTTCTACATGCATGTCAAAGGTGTGTGAGTGAGATGATTTCAGTGGAAAATATAATGGGTTAGTTAGGTAAAGGTGTGTCTGTAAGGTGTGTCTGTATGTGTGTGTGTGTGTGTGTGAAGTGTGCTATTTCTCCCTGTCCTACAGGTGGCGTGAGCGAGGCTTACACTTCTGGTCAGGCAGTCGGCAGACACACAAGACCGGGCCTTATAGCAAGTTCCGGACCGGTAAGGACAACAACAATATCATACTAAATACTGTACATCACTGTAGCCCTCTCCCATTGGACTAGTCTCCTACTTGTGGAAACACAGGGGCATATACTAAAAAGCACACCGACATTTTAATCTCTTGCAAATCTGTACAGTTTATGAGCTGGATTAGCTGTATGTTTCAGACATTCAATTCTAAAATAATCTCTGCTCAATGCCCGTGGTGTTCTAACCCTCTAGTTTGTTGGACACATAACATGAAAAAGCCTGTTTCATCAGAGGCAGTATGTTGGTGCATTTTTAAGGCAGTGTACAGCCGTGCACCTCCAGGATGATTTGATATTTTACTAGCAATGCCGGAGTAAATGATTCTGTGTTCTGTCTGTGCCTTAGATCCAGTGGAGTCAGGGAGGGGTCGATGGAATCCCTTCCACTCAGAGTCTCCCACTAGAACCCTCATCTCCCTCCCTCTGGACCTTAACCCATGAACCACTCAACTCGCGAACCCTGCATGAACCAATGAACCTCCCATGAACCATTCCCAAACCATTGGATCTCAACCCACACATGAACCCTGCACCAACCGCTGACCTGAACCTCAACTACCCCACCCCTGACCTCTAACCCCTATCCTTTGCCCGGCAGAGCTCAGCGACGTCTGGTCCATCTCCAGTGGGAATGTCCGAACGGAACTACGGACCCCCAGTACCCTCCACACCATCACAGAGGAGTAGCACACAGAGGCATATAAGTACACACACACACACACACACACACACACACACACACACACACACACACACACACACACACACACACACACACACACACACACACACACACACACACACACACACACACACACACACACACACACACACACACACACACACACACAGTCACACACACACAGTCACACACACACACACAAAGTGTGAACGCACAAGGAAAACGGGGAGGAAAACAAGAGGAGGAACTGAATGTGTAAAAAGAGGAAGAGGGTGATGTAATGTGAAAGATGAGTCAGTATTTTGATCATCCTGACTAAGACTGTTGTTCCTGTTTCCTCACCTGACCAGCTCATTCACACTCATTCTGGTGACCACTGGCACTACACAACTGAACTGCTCAAGTATGAAGTATACACTGAACAAAAATATAAATGTAACATGTAAAGTGTTGGTCCCATGTTTCATGAGCTGAAATAAGAAATCCCAGACATTTTCCATATGCACAAAAAGCTTATTTCTCTCAAATTTTGTTCACAAATTTGTTTACATCCCTGTTAGTGAATATTTCTCCTTTGCCAAAATAATCCATCCACCTGACAGGTGTGACATGTCAAGAAGCTGATTAAACAGCATGATCATTACACAGGTGCACCTTGTCCTGGGGACAATAAATGCCCACTTCAAAATGTGCACATTTGTCACACAACACAATGCCACAGATGACTCAAGTTTTGAGGGAGCGTGTAATTGGCATGCTGACTGCAGGAATGTCCACCAGAGAATTGAATGTTAATTTCTCTACCATAAGCTGAATGGTAGAGAGTTTGGCAGTACATCCAACCAGCCTCAGAACCACAGACCACGTGTAGCCACTCCATCCCAGGACCTCCACATCCGGCTTCTTCTTCACCTGAAGGATCGTCTGGGAGGGGGGGCACGGCTCCCCAGTGGGTGGGCCTATGCCCTCCATGGCTGCACCCCTACCCAGTCATGTGAAATACATAGATTAGTGCCTAATGAATTTATTTCAAATGACTGATTTGTTTCTATGAACTGTAACTCAGTAAAATCTTTGAAATGGTTGCATGTTGTGTTTACATTTTTGTTCAGTATATATTTGTTGTTCTCATAACTGCACAGACATCAGCTGCATTAGAGGAATTGATGAATAGTGTCTTGTATTTTATGTGTGAGTGAGTGGCTGCAGGTGAACACTGACTGTACTGTGGTTTTAATGATCATCAGTTGCTATTTAGATTTGAATGTATGACCAAGCAGTAGCCTAGTGTTTTAGCATGGCAGTGTAATACAGCGTCTGCTTCTGCAAACATACATCTATCTATCATGGGATCTACTTTATTTTGAGGTTGTAGAAGCTATGTGAGTATGACTTTCAGGTGTTGTGTGGAAAGTTGCTGGTTTCAGGTGTTAATCTGAGGGTTGGTTGGTTGGTAATGGCTCTGTGGACAGTGTTGAGCGGGAGACAGTAGATCTAAGTGCCATAGGAGACACACTGTCCACAAGCCACTGGCCAGCCATACAGAGGATATAGAAGAGAGGTTTTAGGGGGCTTCTACAGAACTTTTGTAATTATCTGAAGCCTTCTAGAACTCACAATACATTCTAGAACACTTCAAGACAAAACAAACACATGTTGACAATCTGTATGTTCACAGTAAACCAACTAACAACAGAGCAGTTGATATTCTGATGACCAGAGAGTAAAATAATTATCTTCTGCCATTGGTAGAATTGCACTCCACCTTGCTTGCATTAGAGACCGCTAGGCTATACAAATACCATGCTATCATGAATCAAAACCTATATTTGGTCCCAACAATGATTCAAAGGTATCAAACACTCTGAATGTAATTGTTGTTAAATAGCAAAAGGCTACATAGTATTTCTGGTCGTTTTCTGTTTAACAGGATGACCATTTTGTTTGAAGGTATGAGCCTTCTCAATGTTTACTGTACCTATTTTTTGACTGTAAATGGTAATACCTGATATTAAACATCTTTAAAGGGTTGAGTTGGTTGTTTATTCATTGATTAACCCATTTGATTCCATGTCCACAGTATAACGCTACTTCTGTTACTCCAGTTGAAAAAAAATGCATCGACCCACTGTCCTCGTCCAATCATCTTTATTGTTTTTACAAAAACAGACACCTCGGCTGGGATTCAATCTGAGTGCTCTAATCAACATTGCGGTTTTTAAAGGCAATGCTACCTCATTTACGGAGATCGTATTTGAAGGTAACTACTGCAGATGTCTGCTCAATTGGAAATTCCCTTTAAATGTCAAGCACGATTTCTGATTTGATCCTGGCCCTCATTGGGGGGTGCAGAGGAGAGGCGGGGCAAGGAAAACTATACTAACGCCATCTCTGTCGGTAGCTCCACCGTCATCATGTCTTCTGTTCAAACAGTAGAGCAACACAGCTGCTGTAGTAATGCTGTAGTAATATTACCCAGACAGACCGGGGACACTTTGCATCCTAAAGGGCACCCTATTCCCTAAATAGTACATTTATTTTGCCCAGAGCCTTATTTTTTTTTTTTAACCAGGGACCATAGGGCTCTAGTTAAAAGTAGTGCACTATATAGGGAATAGGGTGCCATTTGTTGTAAACTACACGTAGAGCTTTATAGTGGAAATTCACCCAGAACTCTGTGTTGCTAGTGTAAACTGTATCCCCTCAGGACTATAGATTCACTCCTCATACAAACCATAGTTTTACTAAATGGACAGATACTTTACACAATGTAAATATAAAATAAGTACCAAAAATCTTAAACAAAAACCAACAAATTCAACAGCAGACAGGCAGGTTAGTTAGGGCTGGAGGGAAGTTCTGCTCCTCTGTGCAGAACAGGACAAACAGACAGTAACATCAGCATCCTGCCTGAACACCACACAACTAACACATACAGTGCTTTGCAAAGGTATTCACCCCCTTGGTGTTTTTACCATTTTGTTGCATTACAACCTGTAATTTAAAGTGATTTTTATTTGGATTTCATGTAATAGACAAACACAAAATAGTCCAAATTGGTGAAGTGAAATTAAAAAAATAACTTCAAAAATGTCTTCTTTTTTTAAACGGAAAAGTGGTATGTGCATATGTATTCACCCCCTTTGCTATGAAGCCCCTAAATAAGATCTGGTGCAACCAATTACCTTCAGAAGTCACATAATTAGCTAGATAAAGTTCACCTGTATGCAACATAAGTTTAACATGATCTCCATATATATACACCTGTTCTGAAAGGCCCCAGAGTCTGCAACACCACTAAGCAAGGGGCACCACCAAGCAAGGGGAACCACCAAGCAAGGGGCACCACCAAGCAAGGGGCACCACCAAGCAAGGGGCACCACCAAGCAAGGGGCACCACCAAGCAAGGGTAACCACCAAGCAAGGGGAACCACCAAGCAAGGGGCACCACCAAGCAAGGGGCACTATGAAGAGCAAGGAGCTTACCAAACAGGTCAGGGACCAAGTTGTGGAGAAGTACAGATCAGGGTTGGGTTATAAAAAAATATCAGAAACTTTGAACATCCCATGGAGCATCATTAAATCCATTATTAAAAAATGTAAAGAATATGACACCACAACAAACCTGCCAAGAGAGGGCCACCCACCAAAACGCACAGAGCAGTCAAAGATGGCATTAATCTGAGAGGCAACAAAGAGACCAAAGATAACCCTGAAGGAGCTGCAAAGTTCCACAGCAGAGATTGGAGTATCTGTCCATAGGACCACTTTAAGCTGTACACTCCACAAAGCTGGCCTTTATTATGGAAGAGTGGCCCGAAAAAAATAAGCAAATGTGGGAGACTCCCTAAATATATGGAAGAAGGTCAGATGGTGAGATGAGACAAAAATGTAGCTTTTTGACCATCAAGGAAAATGCTATGTCAGGTGCAAACCCAACACCTCTCATCATCCCAAGAACACCATCATGCTGTGGGGATCTTTTTCATCAGCAGGGACTGGAAAACTGGTCAGAATTGAAGGAATGATGGATGGTGCTAAATACAGGGAAATTCTTGAGGGAAACCTGTTTCAATCTTCCAGAGATTTGAGACTGGGATGGAGGTTCACCGTCCAGCAGGACAATGATGCTAACCATTCTGCTAAAGCAACACTTGAGTGGTTTAAGGGGAAACATTTAAATGTCTTAGAATGGCCTAGTCAAGCCCAGACTTCAATCCAATTGAGTATCTGTGGTATGACTTAAAGATTGCTGCTCCAACTTGAAGGAGCTGGAGCAGTTTTGCCTTGAAGAATGGGCAAACATTCCAGTGGCTAGATGTGTAAAGCTTATAGAGACATACCCCAAGAGACTTGCAGTTGTAATTGCTGCAAAAGGTGACTCTACAAAGTATTGAATATGGGGGAGGTGAATAGTTATGCACGCTCAAGTTTTGTTTTTTTGTCTTGTTTCTTGACTGTTTCACCAAAACCTATTTTGCATCTTCAAAGTGGTAAGCATGTTGTATAAATCAAATGATGCAACCCCCCCCCAAAAAAATATATTTTAATTCCAGGTTGTAAGGCAACAAAATATGAAAAATACCAAGGGGGTGAATACTTTCGCAAGCCACTGTAGTTTGCGTCCCAAATGACTCCCTATATAGTGCGCTACTTTTGACCTGGGCACTATAAAGGGTATCATTTTGACGTAGTGTATAGAACTCAGAATCATCCATGGATCAGGTGTTTTCCAGCTGAGTCAGGTCTAGACCTGGTTCAACTAAGGATTGTAGGGAACTTTGCAACCCTAGTTCTAGTGAGTATGACAAAGGCCATTGTTGAGTTAAACACGTCTCATAGAGCTACAGCACATAGATCTGCAAAAAAACTACAGATAATGATCCTTTCTGGTCAAACACTAATGCTCTATGTTAAAACTCCAGGGCAGCCAGTCCACCTGAGGCTTACAGCAGACAGACAGACCTCTGAACTAAAGCCTAATTATACCATACGCAAGTAGGCAACACAATAACATCTTGCATTGTGTTGAGTCACCACTCCCGAGGCTGCCCATTTGCATATTTCTGCTACTCAAGTAAGCAGAACTGCCACTTTGCAAAGCTTGAGTTGCATACTTGTGTAGGCTCTGTATAAATGAGCTTTACTCTGATGATAAGAGACACAAAACAAACACAAGAATAATATAAAAAACCACAGACTGCCCAGAACTGCAGCGGTCTGTCACATAGACTACCATGCTGCTTCTGAAACAGAGGCAACTGGCTTAAAAGACACATTAAATAAAAATAAAAAAACAGTTAAGGCTTAAAAAAAACTAAAAATATACCTATGTATTGACAGTTCAGTGAAAATCTATTCAGCTACAATAAGAGCATGCAAACCTCTTTTCTTCCAGGTCTGTGTATTAAAGCTTTTTATGGTTATTTTACTCAGTAAGTTAACTTAATTCTTCTTTTCAGTAACTACGTAATTGTCTAGCTAAAGTACCCAATCACATGGCTCTCCATTCAGTCTGTCCATCCAATGATTGGTTATTAACAAGCGTCTCCTTGTTAACATACTGCCAACTCTTCAGTTTGAACGAAATGTGTGTGTGTGTGTGTGTCTCTGGGAAGATAAAGGGGCGGGGCTTAGAGGTAGTCATCCTCACTGGAAGGCTCGTCATCAGGGTCGTTGCTAGGGTTGTTGCTAGAGACGTTGCTAAGGTCGTTGCTATGGGCATAGCTGGAGGCTGTGCTAGAGGATGGGCTGCGGCTCATTCTCCACACCTGATTAGAGAAGCTCCGCCCCCAGCTGCAAGGCTGGCCAACAGGTCGCAGTATTCTAATAAGCTCTGCAGCTTCCTGCCAATAGGAAGTTCACTTGCTGTGTCCCCGCCCAGTTCTCTGTTTGCTCATGGTGGTCAACATCTGACTGATGTAGGAAGTGAGGAGGTCATCCATCTTATAGCCCTGAAAACACACACACACACACACACACACACACACACACACACACACACACACACACACACACACACACACACACACACACACACACACACACACACACACACACACACACACACACACACACACACACACACACACACACACACACACACACACACACACACACAAAGTGTGAACGCACAAGGAAAACGGGGAGGAAAACAAGAGGAGGAACTGAATGTGTAAAAAGAGGAAGAGGCTGATGTAATGTGAAAGATGAGTCAGTATTTTGATCATCCTGACTAAGACTGTTGTTCCTGTTTCCTCACCTGACCAGCTCATTCACACTCATTCTGGTGACCACTGGCACTACACAACTGAACTGCTCAAGTATGAAGTATACACTGAACAAAAATATAAATGTAACATGTAAAGTGTTGGTCCCATGTTTCATGAGCTGAAATAAGAAATCCCAGACATTTTCCATATGCACAAAAAGCTTATTTCTCTCAAATTTTGTGCACAAATTTGTTTACATCCCTGTTAGTGAATATTTCTCCTTTGCCAAAATAATCCATCCACCTGACAGGTGTGACATGTCAAGAAGCTGATTAAACAGCATGATCATTACACAGGTGCACCTTGTCCTGGGGACAATAAATGCCCACTTCAAAATGTGCACATTTGTCACACAACACAATGCCACAGATGACTCAAGTTTTGAGGAGCGTGTAATTGGCATGCTGACTGCAGGAATGTCCACCAGAGAATTGAATGTTAATTTCTCTACCATAAGCTGAATGGTAGAGAGTTTGGCAGTACATCCAACCAGCCTCAGAACCACAGACCACGTGTAGCCACTCCATCCCAGGACCTCCACATCCGGCTTCTTCTTCACCTGAAGGATCGTCTGGGAGGGGGGGGGGGGCACGGCTCCCCAGTGGGTGGGCCTATGCCCTCCATGGCTGCACCCCTACCCAGTCATGTGAAATACATAGATTAGTGCCTAATGAATTTATTTCAAATGACTGATTTGTTTCTATGAACTCTAACTCAGTAAAATCTTTGAAATGGTTGCATGTTGTGTTTACATTTTTGTTCAGTATATATTTGTTGTTCTCATAACTGCACAGACATCAGCTGCATTAGAGGAATTGATGAATAGTGTCTTGTATTTTGTGTGTGAGTGAGTGGCTGCAGGTGAACACTGACTGTACTGTGGTTTTAATGATCATCAGTTGCTATTTAGATTTGAATGTATGACCAAGCAGTAGCCTAGTGTTTTAGCATGGCAGTGTAATACAGCGTCTGCTTCTGCAAACATACATCTATCTATCATGGGATCTACTTTATTTTGAGGTTGTAGAAGCTATGTGAGTATGACTTTCAGGTGTTGTGTGGAAAGTTGCTGGTTTCAGGTGTTAATCTGAGGGTTGGTTGGTTGGTAATGGCTCTGTGGACAGTGTTGAGCGGGAGACAGTAGATCTAAGTGCCATAGGAGACACACTGTCCACAAGCCACTGGACAGCCATACAGAGGATATAGAAGAGAGGTTTTAGGGGGCTTCTACAGAACTTTTGTAATTATCTGAAGCCTTCTAGAACTCACAATACATTCTAGAACACTTCAAGACAAAACAAACACATGTTGACAATCTGTATGTTCACAGTAAACCAACTAACAACAGAGCAGTTGATATTCTGATGACCAGAGAGTAAAATAATTATCTTCTGCCATTGGTAGAATTGCACTCCACCTTGCTTGCATTAGAGACCGCTAGGCTATACAAATACCATGCTATCATGAATCAAAACCTATATTTGGTCCCAACAATGATTCAAAGGTATCAAACACTCTGAATGTAATTGTTGTTAAATAGCAAAAGGCTACATAGTATTTCTGGTCGTTTTCTGTTTAACAGGATGACCATTTTGTTTGAAGGTATGAGCCTTCTCAATGTTTACTGTACCTATTTTTTGACTGTAAATGGTAATACCTGATATTAAACATCTTTAAAGGGTTGAGTTGGTTGTTTATTCATTGATTAACCCATTTGATTCCATGTCCACAGTATAACGCTACTTCTGTTACTCCAGTTGAAAAAAAATGCATCGACCCACTGTCCTCGTCCAATCATCTTTATTGTTTTTACAAAAACAGACACCTCGGCTGGGATTCAATCTGAGTGCTCTAATCAACATTGCGGTTTTTAAAGGCAATGCTACCTCATTTACGGAGATCGTATTTGAAGGTAACTACTGCAGATGTCTGCTCAATTGGAAATTCCCTTTAAATGTCAAGCACGATTTCTGATTTGATCCTGGCCCTCATTGGGGGTGCAGAGGAGAGGCGGGGCAAGGAAAACTATACTAACGCCATCTCTGTCGGTAGCTCCACCGTCATCATGTCTTCTGTTCAAACAGTAGAGCAACACAGCTGCTGTAGTAATGCTGTAGTAATATTACCCAGACAGACCGGGGACACTTTGCATCCTAAAGGGCACCCTATTCCCTAAATAGTACATTTATTTTGCCCAGAGCCTTATTTTTTTTTTTTTTTTTAACCAGGGACCATAGGGCTCTAGTTAAAAGTAGTGCACTATATAGGGAATAGGGTGCCATTTGTTGTAAACTACACGTAGAGCTTTATAGTGGAAATTCACCCAGAACTCTGTGTTGCTAGTGTAAACTGTATCCCCTCAGGACTATAGATTCACTCCTCATACAAACCATAGTTTTACTAAATGGACAGATACTTTACACAATGTAAATATAAAATAAGTACCAAAAATCTTAAACAAAAACCAACAAATTCAACAGCAGACAGGCAGGTTAGTTAGGGCTGGAGGGAAGTTCTGCTCCTCTGTGCAGAACAGGACAAACAGACAGTAACATCAGCATCCTGCCTGAACACCACACAACTAACACATACAGTGCTTTGCAAAGGTATTCACCCCCTTGGTGTTTTTACCATTTTGTTGCATTACAACCTGTAATTTAAAGTGATTTTTATTTGGATTTCATGTAATAGACAAACACAAAATAGTCCAAATTGGTGAAGTGAAATTAAAAAAATAACTTCAAAAATGTCTTCTTTTTTAAACGGAAAAGTGGTATGTGCATATGTATTCACCCCCTTTGCTATGAAGCCCCTAAATAAGATCTGGTGCAACCAATTACCTTCAGAAGTCACATAATTAGCTAGATAAAGTTCACCTGTATGCAACATAAGTTTAACATGATCTCCATATATATACACCTGTTCTGAAAGGCCCCAGAGTCTGCAACACCACTAAGCAAGGGGCACCACCAAGCAAGGGGAACCACCAAGCAAGGGGCACCACCAAGCAAGGGGCACCACCAAGCAAGGGGCACCACCAAGCAAGGGGCACCACCAAGCAAGGGTAACCACCAAGCAAGGGGAACCACCAAGCAAGGGGCACCACCAAGCAAGGGGCACTATGAAGAGCAAGGAGCTTACCAAACAGGTCAGGGACCAAGTTGTGGAGAAGTACAGATCAGGGTTGGGTTATAAAAAAATATCAGAAACTTTGAACATCCCATGGAGCATCATTAAATCCATTATTAAAAAATGTAAAGAATATGACACCACAACAAACCTGCCAAGAGAGGGCCACCCACCAAAACGCACAGAGCAGTCAAAGATGGCATTAATCTGAGAGGCAACAAAGAGACCAAAGATAACCCTGAAGGAGCTGCAAAGTTCCACAGCAGAGATTGGAGTATCTGTCCATAGGACCACTTTAAGCTGTACACTCCACAAAGCTGGCCTTTATTATGGAAGAGTGGCCCGAAAAAAATAAGCAAATGTGGGAGACTCCCTAAATATATGGAAGAAGGTCAGATGGTGAGATGAGACAAAAATGTAGCTTTTTGACCATCAAGGAAAATGCTATGTCAGGTGCAAACCCAACACCTCTCATCATCCCAAGAACACCATCATGCTGTGGGGATCTTTTTCATCAGCAGGGACTGGAAAACTGGTCAGAATTGAAGGAATGATGGATGGTGCTAAATACAGGGAAATTCTTGAGGGAAACCTGTTTCAATCTTCCAGAGATTTGAGACTGGGATGGAGGTTCACCGTCCAGCAGGACAATGATGCTAACCATTCTGCTAAAGCAACACTTGAGTGGTTTAAGGGGAAACATTTAAATGTCTTAGAATGGCCTAGTCAAGCCCAGACTTCAATCCAATTGAGTATCTGTGGTATGACTTAAAGATTGCTGCTCCAACTTGAAGGAGCTGGAGCAGTTTTGCCTTGAAGAATGGGCAAACATTCCAGTGGCTAGATGTGTAAAGCTTATAGAGACATACCCCAAGAGACTTGCAGTTGTAATTGCTGCAAAAGGTGACTCTACAAAGTATTGAATATGGGGGAGGTGAATAGTTATGCACGCTCAAGTTTTGTTTTTTTGTCTTGTTTCTTGACTGTTTCACCAAAACCTATTTTGCATCTTCAAAGTGGTAAGCATGTTGTATAAATCAAATGATGCAACCCCCCCCCAAAAAAATATATTTTAATTCCAGGTTGTAAGGCAACAAAATATGAAAAATACCAAGGGGGTGAATACTTTCGCAAGCCACTGTAGTTTGCGTCCCAAATGACTCCCTATATAGTGCGCTACTTTTGACCTGGGCACTATAAAGGGTATCATTTTGACGTAGTGTATAGAACTCAGAATCATCCATGGATCAGGTGTTTTCCAGCTGAGTCAGGTCTAGACCTGGTTCAACTAAGGATTGTAGGGAACTTTGCAACCCTAGTTCTAGTGAGTATGACAAAGGCCATTGTTGAGTTAAACACGTCTCATAGAGCTACAGCACATAGATCTGCAAAAAAACTACAGATAATGATCCTTTCTGGTCAAACACTAATGCTCTATGTTAAAACTCCAGGGCAGCCAGTCCACCTGAGGCTTACAGCAGACAGACAGACCTCTGAACTAAAGCCTAATTATACCATACGCAAGTAGGCAACACAATAACATCTTGCATTGTGTTGAGTCACCACTCCCGAGGCTGCCCATTTGCATATTTCTGCTACTCAAGTAAGCAGAACTGCCACTTTGCAAAGCTTGAGTTGCATACTTGTGTAGGCTCTGTATAAATGAGCTTTACTCTGATGATAAGAGACACAAAACAAACACAAGAATAATATAAAAAACCACAGACTGCCCAGAACTGCAGCGGTCTGTCACATAGACTACCATGCTGCTTCTGAAACAGAGGCAACTGGCTTAAAAGACACATTAAATAAAAATAAAAAAACAGTTAAGGCTTAAAAAAAACTAAAAATATACCTATGTATTGACAGTTCAGTGAAAATCTATTCAGCTACAATAAGAGCATGCAAACCTCTTTTCTTCCAGGTCTGTGTATTAAAGCTTTTTATGGTTATTTTACTCAGTAAGTTAACTTAATTCTTCTTTTCAGTAACTACGTAATTGTCTAGCTAAAGTACCCAATCACATGGCTCTCCATTCAGTCTGTCCATCCAATGATTGGTTATTAACAAGCGTCTCCTTGTTAACATACTGCCAACTCTTCAGTTTGAACGAAATGTGTGTGTGTGTGTGTGTCTCTGGGAAGATAAAGGGGCGGGGCTTAGAGGTAGTCATCCTCACTGGAAGGCTCGTCATCAGGGTCGTTGCTAGGGTTGTTGCTAGAGACGTTGCTAAGGTCGTTGCTATGGGCATAGCTGGAGGCTGTGCTAGAGGATGGGCTGCGGCTCATTCTCCACACCTGATTAGAGAAGCTCCGCCCCCAGCTGCAAGGCTGGCCAACAGGTCGCAGTATTCTAATAAGCTCTGCAGCTTCCTGCCAATAGGAAGTTCACTTGCTGTGTCCCCGCCCAGTTCTCTGTTTGCTCATGGTGGTCAACATCTGACTGATGTAGGAAGTGAGGAGGTCATCCATCTTATAGCCCTGAAAAACACACACACACACACACACACACACACACACACACACACACACACACACACACACACACACACACACACACACACACACACACACACACACACACACACACACACACACACACACACACACACACACACACACACAGTCACACACACACACACAAAGTGTGAACGCACAAGGAAAACGGGGAGGAAAACAAGAGGAGGAACTGAATGTGTAAAAAGAGGAAGAGGCTGATGTAATGTGAAAGATGAGTCAGTATTTTGATCATCCTGACTAAGACTGTTGTTCCTGTTTCCTCACCTGACCAGCTCATTCACACTCATTCTGGTGACCACTGGCACTACACAACTGAACTGCTCAAGTATGAAGTATACACTGAACAAAAATATAAATGTAACATGTAAAGTGTTGGTCCCATGTTTCATGAGCTGAAATAAGAAATCCCAGACATTTTCCATATGCACAAAAAGCTTATTTCTCTCAAATTTTGTGCACAAATTTGTTTACATCCCTGTTAGTGAATATTTCTCCTTTGCCAAAATAATCCATCCACCTGACAGGTGTGACATGTCAAGAAGCTGATTAAACAGCATGATCATTACACAGGTGCACCTTGTCCTGGGGACAATAAATGCCCACTTCAAAATGTGCACATTTGTCACACAACACAATGCCACAGATGACTCAAGTTTTGAGGGAGCGTGTAATTGGCATGCTGACTGCAGGAATGTCCACCAGAGAATTGAATGTTAATTTCTCTACCATAAGCTGAATGGTAGAGAGTTTGGCAGTACATCCAACCAGCCTCAGAACCACAGACCACGTGTAGCCACTCCATCCCAGGACCTCCACATCCGGCTTCTTCTTCACCTGAAGGATCGTCTGGGAGGGGGGGGGCACGGCTCCCCAGTGGGTGGGCCTATGCCCTCCATGGCTGCACCCCTACCCAGTCATGTGAAATACATAGATTAGTGCCTAATGAATTTATTTCAAATGACTGATTTGTTTCTATGAACTCTAACTCAGTAAAATCTTTGAAATGGTTGCATGTTGTGTTTACATTTTTGTTCAGTATATATTTGTTGTTCTCATAACTGCACAGACATCAGCTGCATTAGAGGAATTGATGAATAGTGTCTTGTATTTTGTGTGTGAGTGAGTGGCTGCAGGTGAACACTGACTGTACTGTGGTTTTAATGATCATCAGTTGCTATTTAGATTTGAATGTATGACCAAGCAGTAGCCTAGTGTTTTAGCATGGCAGTGTAATACAGCGTCTGCTTCTGCAAACATACATCTATCTATCATGGGATCTACTTTATTTTGAGGTTGTAGAAGCTATGTGAGTATGACTTTCAGGTGTTGTGTGGAAAGTTGCTGGTTTCAGGTGTTAATCTGAGGGTTGGTTGGTTGGTAATGGCTCTGTGGACAGTGTTGAGCGGGAGACAGTAGATCTAAGTGCCATAGGAGACACACTGTCCACAAGCCACTGGACAGCCATACAGAGGATATAGAAGAGAGGTTTTAGGGGGCTTCTACAGAACTTTTGTAATTATCTGAAGCCTTCTAGAACTCACAATACATTCTAGAACACTTCAAGACAAAACAAACACATGTTGACAATCTGTATGTTCACAGTAAACCAACTAACAACAGAGCAGTTGATATTCTGATGACCAGAGAGTAAAATAATTATCTTCTGCCATTGGTAGAATTGCACTCCACCTTGCTTGCATTAGAGACCGCTAGGCTATACAAATACCATGCTATCATGAATCAAAACCTATATTTGGTCCCAACAATGATTCAAAGGTATCAAACACTCTGAATGTAATTGTTGTTAAATAGCAAAAGGCTACATAGTATTTCTGGTCGTTTTCTGTTTAACAGGATGACCATTTTGTTTGAAGGTATGAGCCTTCTCAATGTTTACTGTACCTATTTTTTGACTGTAAATGGTAATACCTGATATTAAACATCTTTAAAGGGTTGAGTTGGTTGTTTATTCATTGATTAACCCATTTGATTCCATGTCCACAGTATAACGCTACTTCTGTTACTCCAGTTGAAAAAAAATGCATCGACCCACTGTCCTCGTCCAATCATCTTTATTGTTTTTACAAAAACAGACACCTCGGCTGGGATTCAATCTGAGTGCTCTAATCAACATTGCGGTTTTTAAAGGCAATGCTACCTCATTTACGGAGATCGTATTTGAAGGTAACTACTGCAGATGTCTGCTCAATTGGAAATTCCTTTAAATGTCAAGCACGATTTCTGATTTGATCCTGGCCCTCATTGGGGGTGCAGAGGAGAGGCGGGGCAAGGAAAACTATACTAACGCCATCTCTGTCGGTAGCTCCACCGTCATCATGTCTTCTGTTCAAACAGTAGAGCAACACAGCTGCTGTAGTAATGCTGTAGTAATATTACCCAGACAGACCGGGGACACTTTGCATCCTAAAGGGCACCCTATTCCCTAAATAGTACATTTATTTTGCCCAGAGCCTTATTTTTTTTTTTTTTAACCAGGGACCATAGGGCTCTAGTTAAAAGTAGTGCACTATATAGGGAATAGGGTGCCATTTGTTGTAAACTACACGTAGAGCTTTATAGTGGAAATTCACCCAGAACTCTGTGTTGCTAGTGTAAACTGTATCCCCTCAGGACTATAGATTCACTCCTCATACAAACCATAGTTTTACTAAATGGACAGATACTTTACACAATGTAAATATAAAATAAGTACCAAAAATCTTAAACAAAAACCAACAAATTCAACAGCAGACAGGCAGGTTAGTTAGGGCTGGAGGGAAGTTCTGCTCCTCTGTGCAGAACAGGACAAACAGACAGTAACATCAGCATCCTGCCTGAACACCACACAACTAACACATACAGTGCTTTGCAAAGGTATTCACCCCTTGGTGTTTTTACCATTTTGTTGCATTACAACCTGTAATTTAAAGTGATTTTTATTTGGATTTCATGTAATAGACAAACACAAAATAGTCCAAATTGGTGAAGTGAAATTAAAAAAATAACTTCAAAAATGTCTTCTTTTTTTAAACGGAAAAGTGGTATGTGCATATGTATTCACCCCCTTTGCTATGAAGCCCCTAAATAAGATCTGGTGCAACCAATTACCTTCAGAAGTCACATAATTAGCTAGATAAAGTTCACCTGTATGCAACATAAGTTTAACATGATCTCCATATATATACACCTGTTCTGAAAGGCCCCAGAGTCTGCAACACCACTAAGCAAGGGGCACCACCAAGCAAGGGGAACCACCAAGCAAGGGGCACCACCAAGCAAGGGGCACCACCAAGCAAGGGGCATCACCAAGCAAGGGGCACCACCAAGCAAGGGTAACCACCAAGCAAGGGGAACCACCAAGCAAGGGGCACCACCAAGCAAGGGGCACTATGAAGAGCAAGGAGCTTACCAAGCAGGTCAGGGACCAAGTTGTGGAGAAGTACAGATCAGGGTTGGGTTATAAAAAAATATCAGAAACTTTGAACATCCCATGGAGCATCATTAAATCCATTATTAAAAAATGTAAAGAATATGACACCACAACAAACCTGCCAAGAGAGGGCCACCCACCAAAACGCACAGAGCAGTCAAAGATGGCATTAATCTGAGAGGCAACAAAGAGACCAAAGATAACCCTGAAGGAGCTGCAAAGTTCCACAGCAGAGATTGGAGTATCTGTCCATAGGACCACTTTAAGCCGTACATTCCACAAAGCTGGCCTTTATTATGGAAGAGTGGCCTGAAAAAAATAAGCAAATGTGGGAGACTCCCTAAATATATGGAAGAAGGTCAGATGGTGAGATGAGACAAAAATGTAGCTTTTTGACCATCAAGGAAAATGCTATGTCAGGTGCAAACCCAACACCTCTCATCATCCCAAGAACACCATCATGCTGTGGGGATCTTTTTCATCAGCAGGGACTGGAAAACTGGTCAGAATTGAAGGAATGATGGATGGTGCTAAATACAGGGAAATTCTTGAGGGAAACCTGTTTCAATCTTCCAGAGATTTGAGACTGGGATGGAGGTTCACCGTCCAGCAGGACAATGATCCTAACCATTCTGCTAAAGCAACACTTGAGTGGTTTAAGGGGAAACATTTAAATGTCTTAGAATGGCCTAGTCAAGCCCAGACTTCAATCCAATTGAGTATCTGTGGTATGACTTAAAGATTGCTGCTCCAACTTGAAGGAGCTGGAGCAGTTTTGCCTTGAAGAATGGGCAAACATTCCAGTGGCTAGATGTGTAAAGCTTATAGAGACATACCCCAAGAGACTTGCAGTTGTAATTGCTGCAAAAGGTGACTCTACAAAGTATTGAATATGGGGAGGTGAATAGTTATGCACGCTCAAGTTTTGTTTTTTTGTCTTGTTTCTTGACTGTTTCACCAAAACCTATTTTGCATCTTCAAAGTGGTAAGCATGTTGTATAAATCAAATGATGCAACCCCCCCCCCAAAAAATATATTTTAATTCCAGGTTGTAAGGCAACAAAATATGAAAAATACCAAGGGGGTGAATACTTTCGCAAGCCACTGTAGTTTGCGTCCCAAATGACTCCCTATATAGTGCGCTACTTTTGACCTGGGCACTATAAAGGGTATCATTTTGACGTAGTGTATAGAACTCAGAATCATCCATGGATCAGGTGTTTTCCAGCTGAGTCAGGTCTAGACCTGGTTCAACTAAGGATTGTAGGGAACTTTGCAACCCTAGTTCTAGTGAGTATGACAAAGGCCATTGTTGAGTTAAACACGTCTCATAGAGCTACAGCACATAGATCTGCAAAAAAACTACAGATAATGATCCTTTCTGGTCAAACACTAATGCTCTATGTTAAAACTCCAGGGCAGCCAGTCCACCTGAGGCTTACAGCAGACAGACAGACCTCTGAACTAAAGCCTAATTATACCATACGCAAGTAGGCAACACAATAACATCTTGCATTGTGTTGAGTCACCACTCCCGAGGCTGCCCATTTGCATATTTCTGCTACTCAAGTAAGCAGAACTGCCACTTTGCAAAGCTTGAGTTGCATACTTGTGTAGGCTCTGTATAAATGAGCTTTACTCTGATGATAAGAGACACAAAACAAACACAAGAATAATATAAAAAACCACAGACTGCCCAGAACTGCAGCGGTCTGTCACATAGACTACCATGCTGCTTCTGAAACAGAGGCAACTGGCTTAAAAGACACATTAAATAAAAATAAAAAAACAGTTAAGGCTTAAAAAAAACTAAAAATATACCTATGTATTGACAGTTCAGTGAAAATCTATTCAGCTACAATAAGAGCATGCAAACCTCTTTTCTTCCAGGTCTGTGTATTAAAGCTTTTTATGGTTATTTTACTCAGTAAGTTAACTTAATTCTTCTTTTCAGTAACTACGTAATTGTCTAGCTAAAGTACCCAATCACATGGCTCTCCATTCAGTCTGTCCATCCAATGATTGGTTATTAACAAGCGTCTCCTTGTTAACATACTGCCAACTCTTCAGTTTGAACGAAATGTGTGTGTGTGTGTGTGTCTCTGGGAAGATAAAGGGGCGGGGCTTAGAGGTAGTCATCCTCACTGGAAGGCTCGTCATCAGGGTCGTTGCTAGGGTTGTTGCTAGAGACGTTGCTAAGGTCGTTGCTATGGGCATAGCTGGAGGCTGTGCTAGAGGATGGGCTGCGGCTCATTCTCCACACCTGATTAGAGAAGCTCCGCCCCCAGCTGCAAGGCTGGCCAACAGGTCGCAGTATTCTAATAAGCTCTGCAGCTTCCTGCCAATAGGAAGTTCACTTGCTGTGTCCCCGCCCAGTTCTCTGTTTGCTCATGGTGGTCAACATCTGACTGATGTAGGAAGTGAGGAGGTCATCCATCTTATAGCCCTGAAAACACACACACACACACACACACACACACACACACACACACACACACACACACACACACACACACACACACACACACACACACACACACACACACACACACACACACACACACACACACACACACACACACACAGTCACACACACACACACAAAGTGTGAACGCACAAGGAAAACGGGGAGGAAAACAAGAGGAGGAACTGAATGTGTAAAAAGAGGAAGAGGCTGATGTAATGTGAAAGATGAGTCAGTATTTTGATCATCCTGACTAAGACTGTTGTTCCTGTTTCCTCACCTGACCAGCTCATTCACACTCATTCTGGTGACCACTGGCACTACACAACTGAACTGCTCAAGTATGAAGTATACACTGAACAAAAATATAAATGTAACATGTAAAGTGTTGGTCCCATGTTTCATGAGCTGAAATAAGAAATCCCAGACATTTTCCATATGCACAAAAAGCTTATTTCTCTCAAATTTTGTGCACAAATTTGTTTACATCCCTGTTAGTGAATATTTCTCCTTTGCCAAAATAATCCATCCACCTGACAGGTGTGACATGTCAAGAAGCTGATTAAACAGCATGATCATTACACAGGTGCACCTTGTCCTGGGGACAATAAATGCCCACTTCAAAATGTGCACATTTGTCACACAACACAATGCCACAGATGACTCAAGTTTTGAGGGAGCGTGTAATTGGCATGCTGACTGCAGGAATGTCCACCAGAGAATTGAATGTTAATTTCTCTACCATAAGCTGAATGGTAGAGAGTTTGGCAGTACATCCAACCAGCCTCAGAACCACAGACCACGTGTAGCCACTCCATCCCAGGACCTCCACATCCGGCTTCTTCTTCACCTGAAGGATCGTCTGGGAGGGGGGGGGCACGGCTCCCCAGTGGGTGGGCCTATGCCCTCCATGGCTGCACCCTACCCAGTCATGTGAAATACATAGATTAGTGCCTAATGAATTTATTTCAAATGACTGATTTGTTTCTATGAACTCTAACTCAGTAAAATCTTTGAAATGGTTGCATGTTGTGTTTACATTTTTGTTCAGTATATATTTGTTGTTCTCATAACTGCACAGACATCAGCTGCATTAGAGGAATTGATGAATAGTGTCTTGTATTTTGTGTGTGAGTGAGTGGCTGCAGGTGAACACTGACTGTACTGTGGTTTTAATGATCATCAGTTGCTATTTAGATTTGAATGTATGACCAAGCAGTAGCCTAGTGTTTTAGCATGGCAGTGTAATACAGCGTCTGCTTCTGCAAACATACATCTATCTATCATGGGATCTACTTTATTTTGAGGTTGTAGAAGCTATGTGAGTATGACTTTCAGGTGTTGTGTGGAAAGTTGCTGGTTTCAGGTGTTAATCTGAGGGTTGGTTGGTTGGTAATGGCTCTGTGGACAGTGTTGAGCGGGAGACAGTAGATCTAAGTGCCATAGGAGACACACTGTCCACAAGCCACTGGACAGCCATACAGAGGATATAGAAGAGAGGTTTTAGGGGGCTTCTACAGAACTTTTGTAATTATCTGAAGCCTTCTAGAACTCACAATACATTCTAGAACACTTCAAGACAAAACAAACACATGTTGACAATCTGTATGTTCACAGTAAACCAACTAACAACAGAGCAGTTGATATTCTGATGACCAGAGAGTAAAATAATTATCTTCTGCCATTGGTAGAATTGCACTCCACCTTGCTTGCATTAGAGACCGCTAGGCTATACAAATACCATGCTATCATGAATCAAAACCTATATTTGGTCCCAACAATGATTCAAAGGTATCAAACACTCTGAATGTAATTGTTGTTAAATAGCAAAAGGCTACATAGTATTTCTGGTCGTTTTCTGTTTAACAGGATGACCATTTTGTTTGAAGGTATGAGCCTTCTCAATGTTTACTGTACCTATTTTTTGACTGTAAATGGTAATACCTGATATTAAACATCTTTAAAGGGTTGAGTTGGTTGTTTATTCATTGATTAACCCATTTGATTCCATGTCCACAGTATAACGCTACTTCTGTTACTCCAGTTGAAAAAAAATGCATCGACCCACTGTCCTCGTCCAATCATCTTTATTGTTTTTACAAAAACAGACACCTCGGCTGGGATTCAATCTGAGTGCTCTAATCAACATTGCGGTTTTTAAAGGCAATGCTACCTCATTTACGGAGATCGTATTTGAAGGTAACTACTGCAGATGTCTGCTCAATTGGAAATTCCCTTTAAATGTCAAGCACGATTTCTGATTTGATCCTGGCCCTCATTGGGGGTGCAGAGGAGAGGCGGGGCAAGGAAAACTATACTAACGCCATCTCTGTCGGTAGCTCCACCGTCATCATGTCTTCTGTTCAAACAGTAGAGCAACACAGCTGCTGTAGTAATGCTGTAGTAATATTACCCAGACAGACCGGGGACACTTTGCATCCTAAAGGGCACCCTATTCCCTAAATAGTACATTTATTTTGCCCAGAGCCTTATTTTTTTTTTTTTTAACCAGGGACCATAGGGCTCTAGTTAAAAGTAGTGCACTATATAGGGAATAGGGTGCCATTTGTTGTAAACTACACGTAGAGCTTTATAGTGGAAATTCACCCAGAACTCTGTGTTGCTAGTGTAAACTGTATCCCCTCAGGACTATAGATTCACTCCTCATACAAACCATAGTTTTACTAAATGGACAGATACTTTACACAATGTAAATATAAAATAAGTACCAAAAATCTTAAACAAAAACCAACAAATTCAACAGCAGACAGGCAGGTTAGTTAGGGCTGGAGGGAAGTTCTGCTCCTCTGTGCAGAACAGGACAAACAGACAGTAACATCAGCATCCTGCCTGAACACCACACAACTAACACATACAGTGCTTTGCAAAGGTATTCACCCCTTGGTGTTTTTACCATTTTGTTGCATTACAACCTGTAATTTAAAGTGATTTTTATTTGGATTTCATGTAATAGACAAACACAAAATAGTCCAAATTGGTGAAGTGAAATTAAAAAAATAACTTCAAAAATGTCTTCTTTTTTTAAACGGAAAAGTGGTATGTGCATATGTATTCACCCCCTTTGCTATGAAGCCCCTAAATAAGATCTGGTGCAACCAATTACCTTCAGAAGTCACATAATTAGCTAGATAAAGTTCACCTGTATGCAACATAAGTTTAACATGATCTCCATATATATACACCTGTTCTGAAAGGCCCCAGAGTCTGCAACACCACTAAGCAAGGGGCACCACCAAGCAAGGGGAACCACCAAGCAAGGGGCACCACCAAGCAAGGGGCACCACCAAGCAAGGGGCACCACCAAGCAAGGGGCACCACCAAGCAAGGGTAACCACCAAGCAAGGGGAACCACCAAGCAAGGGGCACCACCAAGCAAGGGGCACTATGAAGAGCAAGGAGCTTACCAAACAGGTCAGGGACCAAGTTGTGGAGAAGTACAGATCAGGGTTGGGTTATAAAAAAATATCAGAAACTTTGAACATCCCATGGAGCATCATTAAATCCATTATTAAAAAATGTAAAGAATATGACACCACAACAAACCTGCCAAGAGAGGGCCACCCACCAAAACGCACAGAGCAGTCAAAGATGGCATTAATCTGAGAGGCAACAAAGAGACCAAAGATAACCCTGAAGGAGCTGCAAAGTTCCACAGCAGAGATTGGAGTATCTGTCCATAGGACCACTTTAAGCTGTACACTCCACAAAGCTGGCCTTTATTATGGAAGAGTGGCCCGAAAAAATAAGCAAATGTGGGAGACTCCCTAAATATATGGAAGAAGGTCAGATGGTGAGATGAGACAAAAATGTAGCTTTTTGACCATCAAGGAAAATGCTATGTCAGGTGCAAACCCAACACCTCTCATCATCCCAAGAACACCATCATGCTGTGGGGATCTTTTTCATCAGCAGGGACTGGAAAACTGGTCAGAATTGAAGGAATGATGGATGGTGCTAAATACAGGGAAATTCTTGAGGGAAACCTGTTTCAATCTTCCAGAGATTTGAGACTGGGATGGAGGTTCACCGTCCAGCAGGACAATGATGCTAACCATTCTGCTAAAGCAACACTTGAGTGGTTTAAGGGGAAACATTTAAATGTCTTAGAATGGCCTAGTCAAGCCCAGACTTCAATCCAATTGAGTATCTGTGGTATGACTTAAAGATTGCTGCTCCAACTTGAAGGAGCTGGAGCAGTTTTGCCTTGAAGAATGGGCAAACATTCCAGTGGCTAGATGTGTAAAGCTTATAGAGACATACCCCAAGAGACTTGCAGTTGTAATTGCTGCAAAAGGTGACTCTACAAAGTATTGAATATGGGGGAGGTGAATAGTTATGCACGCTCAAGTTTTGTTTTTTTGTCTTGTTTCTTGACTGTTTCACCAAAACCTATTTTGCATCTTCAAAGTGGTAAGCATGTTGTATAAATCAAATGATGCAACCCCCCCAAAAAAATATATTTTAATTCCAGGTTGTAAGGCAACAAAATATGAAAAATACCAAGGGGTGAATACTTTCGCAAGCCACTGTAGTTTGCGTCCCAAATGACTCCCTATATAGTGCGCTACTTTTGACCTGGGCACTATAAAGGGTATCATTTTGACGTAGTGTATAGAACTCAGAATCATCCATGGATCAGGTGTTTTCCAGCTGAGTCAGGTCTAGACCTGGTTCAACTAAGGATTGTAGGGAACTTTGCAACCCTAGTTCTAGTGAGTATGACAAAGGCCATTGTTGAGTTAAACACGTCTCATAGAGCTACAGCACATAGATCTGCAAAAAACTACAGATAATGATCCTTTCTGGTCAAACACTAATGCTCTATGTTAAAACTCCAGGGCAGCCAGTCCACCTGAGGCTTACAGCAGACAGACAGACCTCTGAACTAAAGCCTAATTATACCATACGCAAGTAGGCAACACAATAACATCTTGCATTGTGTTGAGTCACCACTCCCGAGGCTGCCCATTTGCATATTTCTGCTACTCAAGTAAGCAGAACTGCCACTTTGCAAAGCTTGAGTTGCATACTTGTGTAGGCTCTGTATAAATGAGCTTTACTCTGATGATAAGAGACACAAAACAAACACAAGAATAATATAAAAAACCACAGACTGCCCAGAACTGCAGCGGTCTGTCACATAGACTACCATGCTGCTTCTGAAACAGAGGCAACTGGCTTAAAAGACACATTAAATAAAAATAAAAAAACAGTTAAGGCTTAAAAAAAACTAAAAATATACCTATGTATTGACAGTTCAGTGAAAATCTATTCAGCTACAATAAGAGCATGCAAACCTCTTTTCTTCCAGGTCTGTGTATTAAAGCTTTTTATGGTTATTTTACTCAGTAAGTTAACTTAATTCTTCTTTTCAGTAACTACGTAATTGTCTAGCTAAAGTACCCAATCACATGGCTCTCCATTCAGTCTGTCCATCCAATGATTGGTTATTAACAAGCGTCTCCTTGTTAACATACTGCCAACTCTTCAGTTTGAACGAAATGTGTGTGTGTGTGTGTGTCTCTGGGAAGATAAAGGGGCGGGGCTTAGAGGTAGTCATCCTCACTGGAAGGCTCGTCATCAGGGTCGTTGCTAGGGTTGTTGCTAGAGACGTTGCTAAGGTCGTTGCTATGGGCATAGCTGGAGGCTGTGCTAGAGGATGGGCTGCGGCTCATTCTCCACACCTGATTAGAGAAGCTCCGCCCCCAGCTGCAAGGCTGGCCAACAGGTCGCAGTATTCTAATAAGCTCTGCAGCTTCCTGCCAATAGGAAGTTCACTTGCTGTGTCCCCGCCCAGTTCTCTGTTTGCTCATGGTGGTCAACATCTGACTGATGTAGGAAGTGAGGAGGTCATCCATCTTATAGCCCTGAAAACACACACACACACACAACACACACACACACACACACACACACACACACACACACACACACACACACACACACACACACACACACACACACACACACACACACACACACACACACACACACACACACACACACACACACACACACACACACACAGTCACACACACACACACAAAGTGTGAACGCACAAGGAAAACGGGGAGGAAAACAAGAGGAGGAACTGAATGTGTAAAAAGAGGAAGAGGCTGATGTAATGTGAAAGATGAGTCAGTATTTTGATCATCCTGACTAAGACTGTTGTTCCTGTTTCCTCACCTGACCAGCTCATTCACACTCATTCTGGTGACCACTGGCACTACACAACTGAACTGCTCAAGTATGAAGTATACACTGAACAAAAATATAAATGTAACATGTAAAGTGTTGGTCCCATGTTTCATGAGCTGAAATAAGAAATCCCAGACATTTTCCATATGCACAAAAAGCTTATTTCTCTCAAATTTTGTGCACAAATTTGTTTACATCCCTGTTAGTGAATATTTCTCCTTTGCCAAAATAATCCATCCACCTGACAGGTGTGACATGTCAAGAAGCTGATTAAACAGCATGATCATTACACAGGTGCACCTTGTCCTGGGGACAATAAATGCCCACTTCAAAATGTGCACATTTGTCACACAACACAATGCCACAGATGACTCAAGTTTTGAGGGAGCGTGTAATTGGCATGCTGACTGCAGGAATGTCCACCAGAGAATTGAATGTTAATTTCTCTACCATAAGCTGAATGGTAGAGAGTTTGGCAGTACATCCAACCAGCCTCAGAACCACAGACCACGTGTAGCCACTCCATCCCAGGACCTCCACATCCGGCTTCTTCTTCACCTGAAGGATCGTCTGGGGGGGGGGGGGCACGGCTCCCCAGTGGGTGGGCCTATGCCCTCCATGGCTGCACCCCTACCCAGTCATGTGAAATACATAGATTAGTGCCTAATGAATTTATTTCAAATGACTGATTTGTTTCTATGAACTCTAACTCAGTAAAATCTTTGAAATGGTTGCATGTTGTGTTTACATTTTTGTTCAGTATATATTTGTTGTTCTCATAACTGCACAGACATCAGCTGCATTAGAGGAATTGATGAATAGTGTCTTGTATTTTGTGTGTGAGTGAGTGGCTGCAGGTGAACACTGACTGTACTGTGGTTTTAATGATCATCAGTTGCTATTTAGATTTGAATGTATGACCAAGCAGTAGCCTAGTGTTTTAGCATGGCAGTGTAATACAGCGTCTGCTTCTGCAAACATACATCTATCTATCATGGGATCTACTTTATTTTGAGGTTGTAGAAGCTATGTGAGTATGACTTTCAGGTGTTGTGTGGAAAGTTGCTGGTTTCAGGTGTTAATCTGAGGGTTGGTTGGTTGGTAATGGCTCTGTGGACAGTGTTGAGCGGGAGACAGTAGATCTAAGTGCCATAGGAGACACACTGTCCACAAGCCACTGGACAGCCATACAGAGGATATAGAAGAGAGGTTTTAGGGGGCTTCTACAGAACTTTTGTAATTATCTGAAGCCTTCTAGAACTCACAATACATTCTAGAACACTTCAAGACAAAACAAACACATGTTGACAATCTGTATGTTCACAGTAAACCAACTAACAACAGAGCAGTTGATATTCTGATGACCAGAGAGTAAAATAATTATCTTCTGCCATTGGTAGAATTGCACTCCACCTTGCTTGCATTAGAGACCGCTAGGCTATACAAATACCATGCTATCATGAATCAAAACCTATATTTGGTCCCAACAATGATTCAAAGGTATCAAACACTCTGAATGTAATTGTTGTTAAATAGCAAAAGGCTACATAGTATTTCTGGTCGTTTTCTGTTTAACAGGATGACCATTTTGTTTGAAGGTATGAGCCTTCTCAATGTTTACTGTACCTATTTTTTGACTGTAAATGGTAATACCTGATATTAAACATCTTTAAAGGGTTGAGTTGGTTGTTTATTCATTGATTAACCCATTTGATTCCATGTCCACAGTATAACGCTACTTCTGTTACTCCAGTTGAAAAAAAATGCATCGACCCACTGTCCTCGTCCAATCATCTTTATTGTTTTTACAAAAACAGACACCTCGGCTGGGATTCAATCTGAGTGCTCTAATCAACATTGCGGTTTTTAAAGGCAATGCTACCTCATTTACGGAGATCGTATTTGAAGGTAACTACTGCAGATGTCTGCTCAATTGGAAATTCCCTTTAAATGTCAAGCACGATTTCTGATTTGATCCTGGCCCTCATTGGGGGTGCAGAGGAGAGGCGGGGCAAGGAAAACTATACTAACGCCATCTCTGTCGGTAGCTCCACCGTCATCATGTCTTCTGTTCAAACAGTAGAGCAACACAGCTGCTGTAGTAATGCTGTAGTAATATTACCCAGACAGACCGGGGACACTTTGCATCCTAAAGGGCACCCTATTCCCTAAATAGTACATTTATTTTGCCCAGAGCCTTATTTTTTTTTTTTAACCAGGGACCATAGGGCTCTAGTTAAAAGTAGTGCACTATATAGGGAATAGGGTGCCATTTGTTGTAAACTACACGTAGAGCTTTATAGTGGAAATTCACCCAGAACTCTGTGTTGCTAGTGTAAACTGTATCCCCTCAGGACTATAGATTCACTCCTCATACAAACCATAGTTTTACTAAATGGACAGATACTTTACACAATGTAAATATAAAATAAGTACCAAAAATCTTAAACAAAAACCAACAAATTCAACAGCAGACAGGCAGGTTAGTTAGGGCTGGAGGGAAGTTCTGCTCCTCTGTGCAGAACAGGACAAACAGACAGTAACATCAGCATCCTGCCTGAACACCACACAACTAACACATACAGTGCTTTGCAAAGGTATTCACCCCCTTGGTGTTTTTACCATTTTGTTGCATTACAACCTGTAATTTAAAGTGATTTTTATTTGGATTTCATGTAATAGACAAACACAAAATAGTCCAAATTGGTGAAGTGAAATTAAAAAAATAACTTCAAAAATGTCTTCTTTTTTAAACGGAAAAGTGGTATGTGCATATGTATTCACCCCCTTTGCTATGAAGCCCCTAAATAAGATCTGGTGCAACCAATTACCTTCAGAAGTCACATAATTAGCTAGATAAAGTTCACCTGTATGCAACATAAGTTTAACATGATCTCCATATATATACACCTGTTCTGAAAGGCCCCAGAGTCTGCAACACCACTAAGCAAGGGGCACCACCAAGCAAGGGGAACCACCAAGCAAGGGGCACCACCAAGCAAGGGGCACCACCAAGCAAGGGGCATCACCAAGCAAGGGGCACCACCAAGCAAGGGTAACCACCAAGCAAGGGGAACCACCAAGCAAGGGGCACCACCAAGCAAGGGGCACTATGAAGAGCAAGGAGCTTACCAAACAGGTCAGGGACCAAGTTGTGGAGAAGTACAGATCAGGGTTGGGTTATAAAAAAATATCAGAAACTTTGAACATCCCATGGAGCATCATTAAATCCATTATTAAAAAATGTAAAGAATATGACACCACAACAAACCTGCCAAGAGAGGGCCACCCACCAAAACGCACAGAGCAGTCAAAGATGGCATTAATCTGAGAGGCAACAAAGAGACCAAAGATAACCCTGAAGGAGCTGCAAAGTTCCACAGCAGAGATTGGAGTATCTGTCCATAGGACCACTTTAAGCCGTACATTCCACAAAGCTGGCCTTTATTATGGAAGAGTGGCCTGAAAAAAATAAGCAAATGTGGGAGACTCCCTAAATATATGGAAGAAGGTCAGATGGTGAGATGAGACAAAAATGTAGCTTTTTGACCATCAAGGAAAATGCTATGTCAGGTGCAAACCCAACACCTCTCATCATCCCAAGAACACCATCATGCTGTGGGGATCTTTTTCATCAGCAGGGACTGGAAAACTGGTCAGAATTGAAGGAATGATGGATGGTGCTAAATACAGGGAAATTCTTGAGGGAAACCTGTTTCAATCTTCCAGAGATTTGAGACTGGGATGGAGGTTCACCGTCCAGCAGGACAATGATGCTAACCATTCTGCTAAAGCAACACTTGAGTGGTTTAAGGGGAAACATTTAAATGTCTTAGAATGGCCTAGTCAAGCCCAGACTTCAATCCAATTGAGTATCTGTGGTATGACTTAAAGATTGCTGCTCCAACTTGAAGGAGCTGGAGCAGTTTTGCCTTGAAGAATGGGCAAACATTCCAGTGGCTAGATGTGTAAAGCTTATAGAGACATACCCCAAGAGACTTGCAGTTGTAATTGCTGCAAAAGGTGACTCTACAAAGTATTGAATATGGGGGAGGTGAATAGTTATGCACGCTCAAGTTTTGTTTTTTTGTCTTGTTTCTTGACTGTTTCACCAAAACCTATTTTGCATCTTCAAAGTGGTAAGCATGTTGTATAAATCAAATGATGCAACCCCCCCAAAAAAATATATTTTAATTCCAGGTTGTAAGGCAACAAAATATGAAAAATACCAAGGGGGTGAATACTTTCGCAAGCCACTGTAGTTTGCGTCCCAAATGACTCCCTATATAGTGCGCTACTTTTGACCTGGGCACTATAAAGGGTATCATTTTGACGTAGTGTATAGAACTCAGAATCATCCATGGATCAGGTGTTTTCCAGCTGAGTCAGGTCTAGACCTGGTTCAACTAAGGATTGTAGGGAACTTTGCAACCCTAGTTCTAGTGAGTATGACAAAGGCCATTGTTGAGTTAAACACGTCTCATAGAGCTACAGCACATAGATCTGCAAAAAAACTACAGATAATGATCCTTTCTGGTCAAACACTAATGCTCTATGTTAAAACTCCAGGGCAGCCAGTCCACCTGAGGCTTACAGCAGACAGACAGACCTCTGAACTAAAGCCTAATTATACCATACGCAAGTAGGCAACACAATAACATCTTGCATTGTGTTGAGTCACCACTCCCGAGGCTGCCCATTTGCATATTTCTGCTACTCAAGTAAGCAGAACTGCCACTTTGCAAAGCTTGAGTTGCATACTTGTGTAGGCTCTGTATAAATGAGCTTTACTCTGATGATAAGAGACACAAAACAAACACAAGAATAATATAAAAAACCACAGACTGCCCAGAACTGCAGCGGTCTGTCACATAGACTACCATGCTGCTTCTGAAACAGAGGCAACTGGCTTAAAAGACACATTAAATAAAAATAAAAAAACAGTTAAGGCTTAAAAAAAACTAAAAATATACCTATGTATTGACAGTTCAGTGAAAATCTATTCAGCTACAATAAGAGCATGCAAACCTCTTTTCTTCCAGGTCTGTGTATTAAAGCTTTTTATGGTTATTTTACTCAGTAAGTTAACTTAATTCTTCTTTTCAGTAACTACGTAATTGTCTAGCTAAAGTACCCAATCACATGGCTCTCCATTCAGTCTGTCCATCCAATGATTGGTTATTAACAAGCGTCTCCTTGTTAACATACTGCCAACTCTTCAGTTTGAACGAAATGTGTGTGTGTGTGTGTGTCTCTGGGAAGATAAAGGGGCGGGGCTTAGAGGTAGTCATCCTCACTGGAAGGCTCGTCATCAGGGTCGTTGCTAGGGTTGTTGCTAGAGACGTTGCTAAGGTCGTTGCTATGGGCATAGCTGGAGGCTGTGCTAGAGGATGGGCTGCGGCTCATTCTCCACACCTGATTAGAGAAGCTCCGCCCCCAGCTGCAAGGCTGGCCAACAGGTCGCAGTATTCTAATAAGCTCTGCAGCTTCCTGCCAATAGGAAGTTCACTTGCTGTGTCCCCGCCCAGTTCTCTGTTTGCTCATGGTGGTCAACATCTGACTGATGTAGGAAGTGAGGAGGTCATCCATCTTATAGCCCTGAAAACACACACACACACACACACACACACACACACACACACACACACACACACACACACACACACACACACACACACACACACACACACACACACACACACACACACACACACACACACACACACACACACACACACACACACACACACACACACATCTGAGTGTTTTCATCAAGTGCGTGTGTGAGTGCGTATGTGTATGTGTACATGTGCGTACGTGAGGGCATGTGTGTTTTTTACGTGTGTGTGTGTATGTG